>NW_027207042.1:0-64876 GCF_032191515.1 Phaenicophaeus curvirostris | reverse complement strand
TCCGCCCGTCTTTGCCCTTCTCCGCCCGTCTTTGCCCTTCTCCGCCCGTCTTTGCCCTTCTCCGATACTTTCCGCACTTCTCCGCCCGTCTTTGCCCTTCTCCGCCCGTCTTTGCCCTTCTCCGCCCGTCTTTGCCCTTCTCCGCCCGTCTTTGCCCTTCTCCGCCCGTCTTTGCCCTTCTCCGCCCGTCTTTGCCCTTCTCCGCCCGTCTTTGCCCTTCTCCGATACTTTCCGCACTTCTCCGCCCGTCTTTGCCCTTCTCCGCCCGTCTTTGCCCTTCTCCGCCCGTCTTTGCCCTTCTCCGCCCGTCTTTGCCCTTCTCCGATACTTTCCGCACTTCTCCGCCCGTCTTTGCCCTTCTCCGCCCGTCTTTGCCCTTCTCCGCCCGTCTTTGCCCTTCTCCGCCCGTCTTTGCCCTTCTCCGCCCGTCTTTGCCCTTCTCCGATACTTTCCGCACTTCTCCGCCCGTCTTTGCCCTTCTCTGATACTTTCCGCACTTCTCCGCCCGTCTTTGCCCTTCTCCGCCCGTCTTTGCCCTTCTCCGCCCGTCTTTGCCCTTCTCCGATACTTTCCGCACTTCTCCGCCCGTCTTTGCCCTTCTCCGATACTTTCCGCACTTCTCCGCCCGTCTTTGCCCTTCTCCGCCCGTCTTTGCCCTTCTCCACCCGTCTTTGCCCTTCTCCGATACTTTCCGCACTTCTCCGCCCGTCTTTGCCCTTCTCCGCCCGTCTTTGCCCTTCTCCGCCCGTCTTTGCCCTTCTCCGCCCGTCTTTGCCCTTCTCCGCCCGTCTTTGCCCTTCTCCGCCCGTCTTTGCCCTTCTCCGCCCGTCTTTGCCCTTCTCCGATACTTTCCGCACTTCTCCGCCCGTCTTTGCCCTTCTCCGCCCGTCTTTGCCCTTCTCCGCCCGTCTTTGCCCTTCTCCGCCCGTCTTTGCCCTTCTCCGCCCGTCTTTGCCCTTCTCCGATACTTTCCGCACTTCTCCGCCCGTCTTTGCCCTTCTCCGCCCGTCTTTGCCCTTCTCCGCCCGTCTTTGCCCTTCTCCGCCCGTCTTTGCCCTTCTCCGCCCGTCTTTGCCCTTCTCCGCCCGTCTTTGCCCTTCTCCGATACTTTCCGCACTTCTCCGCCCGTCTTTGCCCTTCTCCGCCCGTCTTTGCCCTTCTCCGCCCGTCTTTGCCCTTCTCCGCCCGTCTTTGCCCTTCTCCGCCCGTCTTTGCCCTTCTCCGCCCGTCTTTGCCCTTCTCCGATACTTTCCGCACTTCTCCGCCCGTCTTTGCCCTTCTCCGCCCGTCTTTGCCCTTCTCCGCCCGTCTTTGCCCTTCTCCGCCCGTCTTTGCCCTTCTCCGCCCGTCTTTGCCCTTCTCCGATACTTTCCGCACTTCTCCGCCCGTCTTTGCCCTTCTCCGATACTTTCCGCACTTCTCCGCCCGTCTTTGCCCTTCTCCGCCCGTCTTTGCCCTTCTCCGCCCGTCTTTGCCCTTCTCCGCCCGTCTTTGCCCTTCTCCGATACTTTCCGCACTTCTCCGCCCGTCTTTGCCCTTCTCCGATACTTTCCGCACTTCTCCGCCCGTCTTTGCCCTTCTCCGCCCGTCTTTGCCCTTCTCCGCCCGTCTTTGCCCTTCTCCGATACTTTCCGCACTTCTCCGCCCGTCTTTGCCCTTCTCCGCCCGTCTTTGCCCTTCTCCGCCCGTCTTTGCCCTTCTCCGCCCGTCTTTGCCCTTCTCCGCCCGTCTTTGCCCTTCTCCGCCCGTCTTTGCCCTTCTCCGCCCGTCTTTGCCCTTCTCCGATACTTTCCGCACTTCTCCGCCCGTCTTTGCCCTTCTCCGATACTTTCCGCACTTCTCCGCCCGTCTTTGCCCTTCTCCGCCCGTCTTTGCCCTTCTCCGCCCGTCTTTGCCCTTCTCCGCCCGTCTTTGCCCTTCTCCGATACTTTCCGCACTTCTCCGCCCGTCTTTGCCCTTCTCCGCCCGTCTTTGCCCTTCTCCGCCCGTCTTTGCCCTTCTCCGCCCGTCTTTGCCCTTCTCCGATACTTTCCGCACTTCTCCGCCCGTCTTTGCCCTTCTCCGATACTTTCCGCACTTCTCCGCCCGTCTTTGCCCTTCTCCGCCCGTCTTTGCCCTTCTCCGATACTTTCCGCACTTCTCCGCCCGTCTTTGCCCTTCTCCGCCCGTCTTTGCCCTTCTCCGCCCGTCTTTGCCCTTCTCCGGTCTTTGCCCTTCTCCGCCCGTCTTTGCCCTTCTCCGATACTTTCCGCACTTCTCCGCCCGTCTTTGCCCTTCTCCGATACTTTCCGCACTTCTCCGCCCGTCTTTGCCCTTCTCCGCCCGTCTTTGCCCTTCTCCGCCCGTCTTTGCCCTTCTCCGTCCGTCTTTGCCCTTCTCCGATACTTTCCGCACTTCTCCGCCCGTCTTTGCCCTTCTCCGCCCGTCTTTGCCCTTCTCCGCCCGTCTTTGCCCTTCTCCGCCCGTCTTTGCCCTTCTCCGCCCGTCTTTGCCCTTCTCCGATACTTTCCGCACTTCTCCGCCCGTCTTTGCCCTTCTCCGCCCGTCTTTGCCCTTCTCCGCCCGTCTTTGCCCTTCTCCGCCCGTCTTTGCCCTTCTCCGCCCGTCTTTGCCTTCTCCGCCCGTCTTTGCCCTTCTCCGCCCGTCTTTGCCCTTCTCCGATACTTTCCGCACTTCTCCGCCCATCTTTGCCCTTCTCCGATACTTTCCGCACTTCTCCGCCCGTCTTTGCCCTTCTCCGCCCGTCTTTGCCCTTCTCCGCCCGTCTTTGCCCTTCTCCGATACTTTCCGCACTTCTCCGCCCGTCTTTGCCCTTCTCCGCCCGTCTTTGCCCTTCTCCGCCCGTCTTTGCCCTTCTCCGCCCGTCTTTGCCCTTCTCCGATACTTTCCACACTTCTCCGCCCGTCTTTGCCCTTCTCCGATACTTTCCGCACTTCTCCGCCCGTCGTTGCCCTTCTCCGCCCGTCTTGCCCTTCTCCGCCCGTCTTTGCCCTTCTCCGCCCGTCTTTGCCCTTCTCCGCCCGTCTTTGCCCTTCTCCGCCCGTCTTTGCCCTTCTCCGCCCGTCTTTGCCCTTCTCCGCCCGTCTTTGCCCTTCTCCGCCCGTCTTTGCCCTTCTCCGCCCGTCTTTGCCCTTCTCCGATACTTTCCGCACTTCTCCGCCCGTCTTTGCCCTTCTCCGCCCGTCTTTGCCCTTCTCCGCCCGTCTTTGCCCTTCTCCGCCCGTCTTTGCCCTTCTCCGCCCGTCTTTGCCCTTCTCCGATACTTTCCGCACTTCTCCGCCCGTCTTTGCCCTTCTCCGCCCGTCTTCCCTTTGCCCTTCTCCGCCCGTCTTTGCCCTTCTCCGCCCGTCTTTGCCCTTCTCCGCCCGTCTTTGCCCTTCTCCACCCGTCTTTGCCCTTCTCCGATACTTTCCGCACTTCTCCGCCCGTCTTTGCCCTTCTCCGATACTTTCCGCACTTCTCCGCCCGTCTTTGCCCTTCTCCGCCCGTCTTTGCCCTTCTCCGCCCGTCTTTGCCCTTCTCCGCCCGTCTTTGCCCTTCTCCGCCCGTCTTTGCCCTTCTCCGCCCGTCTTTGCCCTTCTCCGATACTTTCCGCACTTCTCCGCCCGTCTTTGCCCTTCTCCGCCCGTTTTTGCCCTTCTCCGCCCGTCTTTGCCCTTCTCCGATACTTTCCACAATTCTCCGCCCGTCTTTGCCCTTCTCCGATACTTTCCGCACTTCTCCGCCCGTCTTTGCCCTTCTCCGCCCGTCTTTGCCCTTCTCCGCCCGTCTTTGCCCTTCTCCGATACTTTCCGCACTTCTCCGCCCGTCTTTGCCCTTCTCCGCCCGTCTTTGCCCTTCTCCGCCCGTCTTTGCCCTTCTCCGCCCGTCTTTGCGCTTCTCCGCCCGTCTTTGCCCTTCTCCGCCCGTCTTTGCCCTTCTCCGATACTTTCCGCACTTCTCCGCCCGTCTTTGCCCTTCTCCGCCCGTCTTTGCCCTTCTCCGCCCGTCTTTGCCCTTCTCCGCCCGTCTTTGCCCTTCTCCGATACTTTCCGCACTTCTCCGCCCGTCTTTGCCCTTCTCCGCCCGTCTTTGCTCTTCTCCGCCCGTCTTTGCCCTTCTCCGCCCGTCTTTGCCCTTCTCCGATACTTTCCGCACTTCTCCGCCCGTCTTTGCCCTTCTCCGCCCGTCTTTGCCCTTCTCCGCCCGTCTTTGCCCTTCTCCGCCCGTCTTTGCCCTTCTCCGCCCGTCTTTGCCCTTCTCCGCCCGTCTTTGCCCTTCTCCGATACTTTCCGCACTTCTCCGCCCGTCTTTGCCCTTCTCCGCCCGTTTTTGCCCTTCTCCGCCCGTCTTTGCCCTTCTCCGATACTTTCCACAATTCTCCGCCCTTCTTTGCCCTTCTCCGATACTTTCCGCACTTCTCCGCCCGTCTTTGCCCTTCTCCGCCCGTCTTTGCCCTTCTCCGCCCGTCTTTGCCCTTCTCCGATACTTTCCGCACTTCTCCGCCCGTCTTTGCCCTTCTCCGCCCGTCTTTGCCCTTCTCCGCCCGTCTTTGCCCTTCTCCGCCCGTCTTTGCCCTTCTCCGCCCGTCTTTGCCCTTCTCCGATACTTTCCGCACTTCTCCGCCCGTCTTTGCCCTTCTCCGCCCGTCTTTGCCCTTCTCCGCCCGTCTTTGCCCTTCTCCGATACTTTCCGCACTTCTCCGCCCGTCTTTGCCCTTCTCCGCCCGTCTTTGCCCTTCTCCGCCCGTCTTTGCCCTTCTCCGCCCGTCTTTGCCCTTCTCCGATACTTTCCGCACTTCTCCACCCGTCTTTGCCCTTCTCCGATACTTTCCGCACTTCTCCGCCCATCTTTGCCCTTCTCCGCCCGTCTTTGCCCTTCTCCGCCCGTCTTTGCCCTTCTCCGATACTTTCCGCACTTCTCCGCCCGTCTTTGCCCTTCTCCGATACTTTCCGCACTTCTCCGCCCGTCTTTGCCCTTCTCCGATACTTTCCGCACTTCTCCGCCCGTCTTTGCCCTTCTCCGCCCGTCTTTGCCCTTCTCCGCCCGTCTTTGCCCTTCTCCGATACTTTCCGCACTTCTCCACCCGTCTTTGCCCTTCTCCGATACTTTCCGCACTTCTCCGCCCGTCTTTGCCCTTCTCCGCCCGTCTTTGCCCTTCTCCGCCCGTCTTTGCCCTTCTCCGATACTTTCCGCACTTCTCCGCCCGTCTTTGCCCTTCTCCGCCCGTCTTTGCCCTTCTCCGCCCGTCTTTGCCCTTGTCCGCCCGTCTTTGCCCTTCTCCGATACTTTCCGCCCTTCTCCGCCCGTCTTTGCCCTTCTCCGCCCGTCTTTGCCCTTCTCCGCCCGTCTTTGCCCTTCTCCGCCCTTCTTTGCCCTTCTCCGCCCATCTTTGCCCTTCTCCGCCCGTCTTTGCCCTTCTCTGATACTTTCCGCACTTCTCCGCCCGTCTTTGCCCTACTCCGCCCGTCTTTGCCCTTCTTCGCCCGTCTTTGCCCTTCTCCGATACTTTTCGCACTTCTCCGCCCGTCTTTGCCCTTCTCCGCCCGTCTTTGCCCTTCTCCGCCCGTCTTTGCCCTTCTCCGCCCGTCTTTGCCCTTCTCCGATACTTTCCGCCCTTCTCCGCCCGTCTTTGCCCTTCTCCGCCCGTCTTTGCCCTTCTCCGCCCGTCTTTGCCCTTCTCCGCCCGTCTTTGCCCTTCTCCGCCCGTCTTTGCCCTTCTCCGCCCGTCTTTGCCCTTCTCCGCCCGTCTTTGCCCTTCTCCGATACTTTCCGCACTTCTCGGCCCGTCTTTGCCCTTCTCCGATACTTTCCGCACTTCTCCGCCCGTCTTTGCCCTTCTCCGATACTTTCCGCACTTCTCCGCCCGTCTTTGCCCTTCTCCGATACTTTCCGCACTTCTCCGCCCGTCTTTGCCCTTCTCCGCCCGTCTTTGCCCTTCTCCGCCCGTCTTTGCCCTTCTCCGCCCGTCTTTGCCCTTCTCCGCCCGTCTTTGCCCTTCTCCGCCCGTCTTTGCCCTTCTCCGCCCGTCTTTGCCCTTCTCCGATACTTTCAGCACTTCTCCGCCCGTCTTTGCCCTTCTCCGCCCGTCTTTGCCCTTCTCCGCCCGTCTTTGCCCTTCTCCGCCCGTCTTTGCCCTTCTCCGCCCGTCTTTGCCCTTCTCCGCCCGTCTTTGCCCTTCTCCGCCCGTCTTTGCCCTTCTCCGATACTTTCAGCACTTCTCCGCCCGTCTTTGCCCTTCTCCGCCCGTCTTTGCCCTTCTCCGATACTTTCCGCACTTCTCCGCCCGTCTTTGCCCTTCTCCGATACTTTCCGCACTTCTCCGCCCGTCTTTGCCCTTCTCCGATACTTTCCGCACTTCTCCGCCCGTCTTTGCCCTTCTACGATACTTTCAGCACTTCTCCGCCCGTCTTTGCCCTTCTCCGCCCGTCTTTGCCCTTCTCCGCCCGTCTTTGCCCTTCTCCGCCCGTCTTTGCCCTTCTCCGATACTTTCCGCACTTCTCCGCCCGTCTTTGCCCTTCTCCGATACTTTCCGCACTTCTCCGCCCGTCTTTGCCCTTCTCCGATACTTTCCGCACTTCTCCGCCCGTCTTTGCCCTTCTCCGCCCGTCTTTGCCCTTCTCCGCCCGTCTTTGCCCTTCTCCGCCCGTCTTTGCCCTTCTCCGCCCGTCTTTGCCCTTCTCCGATACTTTCCGCACTTCTCCGCCCGTCTTTGCCCTTCTCCGCCCGTCTTTGCCCTTCTCCGCCCGTCTTTGCCCTTCTCCGCCCGTCTTTGCCCTTCTCCGATACTTTCCGCACTTCTCCGCCCGTCTTTGCCCTTCTCCGCCCGTCTTTGCCCTTCTCCGCCCGTCTTTGCCCTTCTCCGCCCGTCTTTGCCCTTCTCCGATACTTTCCGCACTTCTCCGCCCGTCTTTGCCCTTCTCCGATGCTTTCCGCACTTCTCCGCCCGTCTTTGCCCTTCTCCGATACTTTCCGCACTTCTCCGCCCGTCTTTGCCCTTCTCCGCCCGTCTTTGCCCTTCTCCGCCCGTCTTTGCCCTTCTCCGCCCGTCTTTGCCCTTCTCCGCCCGTCTTTGCCCTTCTCCGCCCGTCTTTGCCCTTCTCCGATACTTTCCGCACTTCTCCGCCCGTCTTTGCCCTTCTCCGCCCGTCTTTGCCCTTCTCCGCCCGTCTTTGCCCTTCTCCGCCCGTATTTGCCCTTCTCCGATACTTTCCGCACTTCTCCGCCCGTCTTTGCCCTTCTCCGCCCGTCTTTGCCCTTCTCCGCCCGTCTTTGCCCTTCTCCGCCCGTCTTTGCCCTTCTCCGATACTTTCCGCACTTCTCCGCCCGTCTTTGCCCTTCTCCGCCCGTCTTTGCCCTTCTCCGCCCGTCTTTGCCCTTCTCCGCCCGTCTTTGCCCTTCTCCGATACTTTCTGCACTTCTCCGCCCGTCTTTGCCCTTCTCCGATACTTTCCGCACTTCTCCACCCGTCTTTGCCCTTCTCCGCCCGTCTTTGCCCTTCTCCGCCCGTCTTTGCCCTTCTCCGATACTTTCCGCACTTCTCCGCCCGTCTTTGCCCTTCTCCGATACTTTCCGCACTTCTCCGCCCGTCTTTGCCCTTCTCCGCCCGTCTTTGCCCTTCTCCGCCCGTCTTTGCCCTTCTCCGCCCGTCTTTGCCCTTCTCCGATACTTTCCGCACTTCTCGGCCCGTCTTTGCCCTTCTCGGCCCGTCTTTGCCCTTCTCCGCCCGTCTTTGCCCTTCTCCGCCCGTCTTTGCCCTTCTCCGATACTTTCTGCACTTCTCCGCCCGTCTTTGCCCTTCTCGGATACTTTCCGCACTTCTCCGCCCGTCTTTGCCCTTCTCCGCCCGTCTTTGCCCTTCTCCGCCCGTCTTTGCCCTTCTCCGCCCGTCTTTGCCCTTCTCCGCCCGTCTTTGCCCTTCTCCGCCCGTCTTTGCCCTTCTCCGATACTTTCCGCACTTCTCCACCCGTCTTTGCCCTTCTCCGCCCGTCTTTGCCCTTCTCCGCCCGTCTTTGCCCTTCTCCGATACTTTCCGCACTTCTCCGCCCGTCTTTGCCCTTCTCCGATACTTTCCGCACTTCTCCGCCCGTCTTTGCCCTTCTCCGCCCGTCTTTGCCCTTCTCCGCCCGTCTTTGCCCTTCTCCGCCCGTCTTTGCCCTTCTCCGATACTTTCCGCACTTCTCCGCCCGTCTTTGCCCTTCTCGGCCCGTCTTTGCCCTTCTCCGCCCGTCTTTGCCCTTCTCCGCCCGGCTTTGCCCTTCTCCGCCCGTCTTTGCCCTTCTCCGATACTTTCCGCACTTCTCCGCCCGTCTTTGCCCTTCTCCGCCCGTCTTTGCCCTTCTCCGATACTTTCCGCACTTCTCCGCCCGTCTTTGCCCTTCTCCGCCCGTCTTTGCCCTTCTCCGCCCGTCTTTGCCCTTCTCCGCCCGTCTTTGCCCTTCTCCGCCCGTCTTTGCCCTTCTCCGCCCGTCTTTGCCCTTCTCCGATACTTTCCGCACTTCTCCGCCCGTCTTTGCCCTTCTCCGCCTGTCTTTGCCCTTCTCCGCCCGTCTTTGCCCTTCTCCGCCCGTCTTTGCCCTTCTCCGATACTTTCCGCACTTCTCCGCCCGTCTTTGCCCTTCTCCGATACTTTCCGCACTTCTCCGCCCGTCTTTGCCCTTCTCCGCCCGTCTTTGCCCTTCTCCGCCCGTCTTTGCCCTTCTCCGCCCGTCTTTGCCCTTCTCCGCCCGTCTTTGCCCTTCTCCGCCCGTCTTTGCCCTTCTCCGCCCGTCTTTGCCCTTCTCCGCCCGTCTTTGCCCTTCTCCGCCCGTCTTTGCCCTTCTCCGATACTTTCCGCACTTCTCCGCCCGTCTTTGCCCTTCTCCGCCTGTCTTTGCCCTTCTCCGCCCGTCTTTGCCCTTCTCCGCCCGTCTTTGCCCTTCTCCGATACTTTCTGCACTTCTCCGCCCGTCTTTGCCCTTCTCCGATACTTTCCGCACTTCTCCGCCCGTCTTTGCCCTTCTCCGCCCGTCTTTGCCCTTCTCCGCCCGTCTTTGCCCTTCTCCGCCCGTCTTTGCCCTTCTCCGCCCGTCTTTGCCCTTCTCCGATACTTTCCGCACTTCTCCGCCCGTCTTTGCCCTTCTCCGCCCGTCTTTGCCCTTCTCCGCCCGTCTTTGCCCTTCTCCGCCCGTCTTTGCCCTTCTCCGCCCGTCTTTGCCCTTCTCCGATACTTTCCGCACTTCTCCGCCCGTCTTTGCCCTTCTCCGCCCGTCTTTGCCCTTCTCCGCCCGTCTTTGCCCTTCTCCGCCCGTCTTTGCCCTTCTCCGCCCGTCTTTGCCCTTCTCCGATACTTTCCGCACTTCTCCGCCCGTCTTTGCCCTTCTCCGATACTTTCCGCACTTCTCCGCCCGTCTTTGCCCTTCTCCGCCCGTCTTTGCCCTTCTCTGCCCGTCTTTGCCCTTCTCCGCCCGTCTTTGCCCTTCTCCGCCCGTCTTTGCCCTTCTCCGCCCGTCTTTGCCCTTCTCCGCCCGTCTTTGCCCTTCTCCGCCCGTCTTTGCCCTTCTCCGATACTTTCCGCACTTCTCCGCCCGTCTTTGCCCTTCTCCGCCCGTCTTTGCCCTTCTCCGCCCGTCTTTGCCCTTCTCCGCCCGTCTTTGCCCTTCTCCGATACTTTCCGCACTTCTCCGCCCGTCTTTGCCCTTCTCCGATACTTTCCGCACTTCTCCGCCCGTCTTTGCCCTTCTCCGCCCGTCTTTGCCCTTCTCCGCCCGTCTTTGCCCTTCTCCGCCTGTCTTTGCCCTTCTCCGCCCGTCTTTGCCCTTCTCCGCCCGTCTTTGCCCTTCTCCGATACTTTCCACACTTCTCCGCCCGTCTTTGCCCTTCTCCGATACTTTCTGCACTTCTCCGCCCGTCTTTGCCCTTCTCCGCCCGTCTTTGCCCTTCTCCGCCCGTCTTTGCCCTTCTCCGATACTTTCCGCACTTCTCCGCCCGTCTTTGCCCTTCTCCGCCCGTCTTTGCCCTTCTCCGCCCGTCTTTGCCCTTCTCCGCCCGTCTTTGCCCTTCTCCGATACTTTCCGAACTTCTCCGCCCGTCTTTGCCCTTCTCCGATACTTTCCGCACTTCTCCGCCCGTCTTTGCCCTTCTCCGGCCCGTCTTTGCCCTTCTCCGCCCGTCTTTGCCCTTCTCCGCCCGTCTTTGCCCTTCTCCACCCGTCTTTGCCCTTCTCCGCCCGTCTTTGCCCTTCTCCGCCCGTCTTTGCCCTTCTCCGATACTTTTCGCACTTCTCCGCCCGTCTTTGCCCTTCTCCGATACTTTCCGCACTTCTCCGCCCGTCTTTGCCCTTCTCCGATACTTTCCGCACTTCTCCGCCCGTCTTTGCCCTTCTCCGATACTTTCCGCACTTCTCCGCCCGTCTTTGCCCTTCTCCGCCCGTCTTTGCCCTTCTCCGCCCGTCTTTGCCCTTCTCCGCCCGTCTTTGCCCTTCTCCGCCCGTCTTTGCCCTTCTCTGCCCGTCTTTGCCCTTCTCCGCCCGTCTTTGCCCTTCTCCGCCCGTCTTTGCCCTTCTCCGATACTTTCCGCACTTCTCCGCCCGTCTTTGCCCTTCTCCGCCCGTCTTTGCCCTTCTCCGCCCGTCTTTGCCCTTCTCCGCCCGTCTTTGCCCTTCTCCGATACTTTCCGCACTTCTCCGCCCGTCTTTGCCCTTCTCCGCCCGTCTTTGCCCTTCTCCGCCCGTCTTTGCCCTTCTCCGCCCGTCTTTGCCCTTCTCCGCCCGTCTTTGCCCTTCTCCGATACTTTCCGCACTTTTCCGCCCGTCTTTGCCCTTCTCCGCCCGTCTTTGCCCTTCTCCGCCCGTCTTTGCCCTTCTCCGCCCGTCTTTGCCCTTCTCCGCCCGTCTTTGCCCTTCTCCGATACTTTCCGCACTTCTCCGCCCGTCTTTGCCCTTCTCCGCCCGTCTTTGCCCTTCTCCGCCCGTCTTTGCCCTTCTCCGCCCGTCTTTGCCCTTCTCCGATACTTTCCGCACTTCTCCGCCCGTCTTTGCCCTTCTCCGCCCGTCTTTGCCCTTCTCCGCCCGTCTTTGCCCTTCTCCGCCCGTCTTTGCCCTTCTCCGATACTTTCCGCACTTTTCCGCCCGTCTTTGCCCTTCTCCGCCCGTCTTTGCCCTTCTCCGCCCGTCTTTGCCCTTCTCCGCCCGTCTTTGCCCTTCTCCGCCCGTCTTTGCCCTTCTCCGCCCGTCTTTGCCCTTCTCCGATACTTTCCGCCCTTCTCCGCCCGTCTTTGCCCTTCTCCGCCCGTCTTTGCCCTTCTCCGCCCGTCTTTGCCCTTCTCCGCCCGTCTTTGCCCTTCTCCGATACTTTCCGCACTTTTCCGCCCGTCTTTGCCCTTCTCCGCCCGTCTTTGCCCTTCTCCGCCCGTCTTTGCCCTTCTCCGCCCGTCTTTGCCCTTCTCCGCCCGTCTTTGCCCTTCTCCGATACTTTCCGCACTTTTCCGCCCGTCTTTGCCCTTCTCCGCCCGTCTTTGCCCTTCTCCGCCCGTCTTTGCCCTTCTCCGCCCGTCTTTGCCCTTCTCCGCCCGTCTTTGCCCTTCTCCGCCCGTCTTTGCCCTTCTCCGCCCGTCTTTGCCCTTCTCCGATACTTTCCGCACTTTTCCGCCCGTCTTTGCCCTTCTCCGCCCGTCTTTGCCCTTCTCCGCCCGTCTTTGCCCTTCTCCGCCCGTCTTTGCCCTTCTCCGATACTTTCCGCACTTTTCCGCCCGTCTTTGCCCTTCTCCGCCCGTCTTTGCCCTTCTCCGCCCGTCTTTGCCCTTCTCCGCCCGTCTTTGCCCTTCTCCGATACTTTCCGCACTTTTCCGCCCGTCTTTGCCCTTCTCCGCCCGTCTTTGCCCTTCTCCGCCCGTCTTTGCCCTTCTCCGCCCGTCTTAGCCCTTCTCCGCCCGTCTTTGCCCTTCTCCGCCCGTCTTTGCCCTTCTCCGCCCGTCTTTGCCCTTCTCCGATACTTTCCGCACTTTTCCGCCCGTCTTTGCCCTTCTCCGCCCGTCTTTGCCCTTCTCCGCCCGTCTTTGCCCTTCTCCGCCCGTCTTTGCCCTTCTCCGCCCGTCTTTGCCCTTCTCCGATACTTTCCGCACTTTTCCGCCCGTCTTTGCCCTTCTCCGATACTTTCCGCACTTTTCCGCCCGTCTTTGCCCTTCTCCGCCCGTCTTTGCCCTTCTCCGCCCGTCTTTGCCCTTCTCCGCCCGTCTTTGCCCTTCTCCGCCCGTCTTTGCCCTTCTCCGATACTTTCCGCACTTTCCGCCCGTCTTTGCCCTTCTCCGCCCGTCTTTGCCCTTCTCCGCCCGTCTTTGCCCTTCTCCGCCCGTCTTTGCCCTTCTCCGCCCGTCTTTGCCCTTCTCCGATACTTTCCGCACTTTTCCGCCCGTCTTTGCCCTTCTCCGCCCGTCTTTGCCCTTCTCCGCCCGTCTTTGCCCTTCTCCGCCCGTCTTTGCCCTTCTCCGCCCGTCTTTGCCCTTCTCCGATACTTTCCGCACTTTTGCGCCCGTCTTTGCCCTTCTCCGCCCGTCTTTGCCCTTCTCCGCCCGTCTTTGCCCTTCTCCGCCCGTCTTTGCCCTTCTCCGCCTGTCTTTGCCCTTCTCCGCCCGTCTTTGCCCTTCTCCGCTACTTTCCGCACTTCTCCGCCCGTCTTTGCCCTTCTCCGCCTGTCTTTGCCCTTCTCCGCCCGTCTTTGCCCTTCTCCGATACTTTCCGCACTTCTCCGCCCGTCTTTGCCCTTCTCCGATACTTTCCGCACTTCTCCGCCCGTCTTTGCCCTTCTCCGATACTTTCCGCACTTCTCCGCCCGTCTTTGCCCTTCTCCGCCCGTCTTTGCCCTTCTCCGCCCGTCTTTGCCCTTCTCCGATACTTTCCGCACTTCTCCGCCCGTCTTTGCCCTTCTCCGATACTTTCCGCACTTCTCCGCCCGTCTTTGCCCTTCTCCGCCCGTCTTTGCCCTTCTCCGCCCGTCTTTGCCCTTCTCCGCCCGTCTTTGCCCTTCTCCGATACTTTCCGCACTTCTCCGCCCGTCTTTGCCCTTCTCCGCCCGTCTTTGCCCTTCTCCGATACTTTCCGCACTTCTCCGCCCGTCTTTGCCCTTCTCCGCCCGTCTTTGCCCTTCTCCGCCCGTCTTTGCCCTTCTCCGATACTTTCCGCACTTCTCCGCCCGTCTTTGCCCTTCTCCGATACTTTCCGCACTTCTCCGCCCGTCTTTGCCCTTCTCCGCCCGTCTTTGCCCTTCTCCGCCCGTCTTTGCCCTTCTCCGATACTTTCCACACTTCTCCGCCCGTCTTTGCCCTTCTCCGCCCGTCTTTGCCCTTCTCCGCCCGTCTTTGCCCTTCTCCGCCCGTCTTTGCCCTTCTCCGCCCGTCTTTGCCCTTCTCCGCCCGTCTTTGCCCTTCTCCGATACTTTCTGCACTTCTCCGCCCGTCTTTGCCCTTCTCCGCCCGTCTTTGCCCTTCTCCGCCCGTCTTTGCCCTTCTCCGCCCGTCTTTGCCCTTCTCCGATACTTTCCGCACTTCTCCGCCCGTCTTTGCCCTTCTCCGATACTTTCCGTACTTCTCCGCCCGTCTTTGCCCTTCTCCGATACTTTCCGCACTTCTCCGCCCGTCTTTGCCCTTCTCCGCCCGTCTTTGCCCTTCTCCGCCCGTCTTTGCCCTTCTCCGCCCGTCTTTGCCCTTCTCCGCCCGTCTTTGCCCTTCTCCGATACTTTCCGCACTTCTCCGCCCGTCTTTGCCCTTCTCCGCCCGTCTTTGCCCTTCTCCGCCCGTCTTTGCCCTTCTCCGCCCGTCTTTGCCATTCTCCGCCCGTCTTTGCCCTTCTCCGATACTTTCCGCACTTCTCCGCCCGTCTTTGCCCTTCTCCGATACTTTCCGCACTTCTCCGCCCGTCTTTGCCCTTCTCCGCCCGTCTTTGCCCTTCTCTGCCCGTCTTTGCCCTTCTCCGCCCGTCTTTGCCCTTCTCCGCCCGTCTTTGCCCTTCTCCGCCCGTCTTTGCCCTTCTCCGCCCGTCTTTGCCCTTCTCCGCCCGTCTTTGCCCTTCTCCGATACTTTCCGCACTTCTCCGCCCGTCTTTGCCCTTCTCCGCCCGTCTTTGCCCTTCTCCGCCCGTCTTTGCCCTTCTCCGCCCGTCTTTGCCCTTCTCCGCCCGTCTTTGCCCTTCTCCGATACTTTCCGCACTTCTCCGCCCGTCTTTGCCCTTCTCCGATACTTTCCGCACTTCTCCGCCCGTCTTTGCCCTTCTCCGCCTGTCTTTGCCCTTCTCCGCCCGTCTTTGCCCTTCTCCGCCCGTCTTTGCCCTTCTCCGATACTTTCCACACTTCTCCGCCCGTCTTTGCCCTTCTCCGATACTTTCCGCACTTCTCCGCCCGTCTTTGCCCTTCTCCGCCCGTCTTTGCCCTTCTCCGCCCGTCTTTGCCCTTCTCCGCCCGTCTTTGCCCTTCTCCGATACTTTCCGAACTTCTCCGCCCGTCTTTGCCCTTCTCCGATACTTTCCGCACTTCTCCGCCCGTCTTTGCCCTTCTCCGCCTGTCTTTGCCCTTCTCCGCCCGTCTTTGCCCTTCTCCGCCCGTCTTTGCCCTTCTCCGCCCGTCTTTGCCCTTCTCCGATACTTTCGCACTTCTCCGCCCGTCTTTGCCCTTCTCCGATACTTTCCGCACTTCTCCGCCCGTCTTTGCCCTTCTCCGATACTTTCCGCACTTCTCCGCCCGTCTTTGCCCTTCTCCGATACTTTCCGCACTTCTCCGCCCGTCTTTGCCCTTCTCCGCCCGTCTTTGCCCTTCTCCGCCCGTCTTTGCCCTTCTCCGCCCGTCTTTGCCCTTCTCCGCCCGTCTTTGCCCTTCTCCGCCCGTCTTTGCCCTTCTCCGCCCGTCTTTGCCCTTCTCCGCCCGTCTTTGCCCTTCTCTGCCCGTCTTTGCCCTTCTCCGCCCGTCTTTGCCCTTCTCCGCCCGTCTTTGCCCTTCTCCGATACTTTCCGCACTTCTCCGCCCGTCTTTGCCCTTCTCCGCCCGTCTTTGCCCTTCTCCGCCCGTCTTTGCCCTTCTCCGATACTTTCCGCACTTTTCCGCCCGTCTTTGCCCTTCTCCGCCCGTCTTTGCCCTTCTCCGCCCGTCTTTGCCCTTCTCCGCCCGTCTTTGCCCTTCTCCGCCCGTCTTTGCCCTTCTCCGCCCGTCTTTGCCCTTCTCCGCCCGTCTTTGCCCTTCTCCGCCCGTCTTTGCCCTTCTCCGCCCGTCTTTGCCCTTCTCCGCCCGTCTTTGCCCTTCTCCGCCCGTCTTTGCCCTTCTCCGATACTTTCCGCACTTCTCCGCCCGTCTTTGCCATTCTCCGCCCGTCTTTGCCCTTCTCCGCCCGTCTTTGCCCTTCTCCGCCCGTCTTTGCCCTTCTCCGATACTTTCCGCACTTCTCCGCCCGTCTTTGCCCTTCTCCGCCCGTCTTTGCCCTTCTCCGCCCGTCTTTGCCCTTCTCCGCCCGTCTTTGCCCTTCTCCGATACTTTCCGCACTTTTCCGCCCGTCTTTGCCCTTCTCCGCCCGTCTTTGCCCTTCTCCGCCCGTCTTTGCCCTTCTCCGCCCGTCTTTGCCCTTCTCCGCCCGTCTTTGCCCTTCTCCGCCCGTCTTTGCCCTTCTCCGATACTTTCCGCACTTCTCCGCCCGTCTTTGCCCTTCTCCGCCCGTCTTTGCCCTTCTCCGCCCGTCTTTGCCCTTCTCCGCCCGTCTTTGCCCTTCTCCGCCCGTCTTTGCCCTTCTCCGATACTTTCCGCACTTTTCCGCCCGTCTTTGCCCTTCTCCGCCCGTCTTTGCCCTTCTCCGCCCGTCTTTGCCCTTCTCCGCCCGTCTTTGCCCTTCTCCGCCCGTCTTTGCCCTTCTCCGATACTTTCCGCACTTTTCCGCCCGTCTTTGCCCTTCTCCGCCCGTCTTTGCCCTTCTCCGCCCGTCTTTGCCCTTCTCCGCCCGTCTTTGCCCTTCTCCGCCCGTCTTTGCCCTTCTCCGCCCGTCTTTGCCCTTCTCCGATACTTTCTGCACTTCTCCGCCCGTCTTTGCCCTTCTCCGCCCGTCTTTGCCCTTCTCCGCCCGTCTTTGCCCTTCTCCGCCCGTCTTTGCCCTTCTCCGCCCGTCTTTGCCCTTCTCCGATACTTTCCGCACTTTTCCGCCCGTCTTTGCCCTTCTCCGCCCGTCTTTGCCCTTCTCCGCCCGTCTTTGCCCTTCTCCGATACTTTCCGCACTTTTCCGCCCGTCTTTGCCCTTCTCCGCCCGTCTTTGCCCTTCTCCGCCCGTCTTTGCCCTTCTCCGCCCGTCTTTGCCCTTCTCCGCCCGTCTTTGCCCTTCTCCGCCCGTCTTTGCCCTTCTCCGATACTTTCCGCACTTTTCCGCCCGTCTTTGCCCTTCTCCGCCCGTCTTTGCCCTTCTCCGCCCGTCTTTGCCCTTCTCCGCCCGTCTTTGCCCTTCTCCGCCCGTCTTTGCCCTTCTCCGATACTTTCCGCACTTTTCCGCCCGTCTTTGCCCTTCTCCGATACTTTCCGCACTTTTCCGCCCGTCTTTGCCCTTCTCCGCCCGTCTTTGCCCTTCTCCGCCCGTCTTTGCCCTTCTCCGCCCGTCTTTGCCCTTCTCCGCCCGTCTTTGCCCTTCTCCGATACTTTCCGCACTTTTCCGCCCGTCTTTGCCCTTCTCCGCCCGTCTTTGCCCTTCTCCGCCCGTCTTTGCCCTTCTCCGCCCGTCTTTGCCCTTCTCCGCCCGTCTTTGCCCTTCTCCGATACTTTCCGCACTTTTCCGCCCGTCTTTGCCCTTCTCCGCCCGTCTTTGCCCTTCTCCGCCCGTCTTTGCCCTTCTCCGCCCGTCTTTGCCCTTCTCCGCCCGTCTTTGCCCTTCTCCGCCCGTCTTTGCCCTTCTCCGATACTTTCCGCACTTTTGCGCCCGTCTTTGCCCTTCTCCGCCCGTCTTTGCCCTTCTCCGCCCGTCTTTGCCCTTCTCCGCCCGTCTTTGCCCTTCTCCGCCCGTCTTTGCCCTTCTCCGCTACTTTCCGCACTTCTCCGCCCGTCTTTGCCCTTCTCCGCCTGTCTTTGCCCTTCTCCGCCCGTCTTTGCCCTTCTCCGATACTTTCCGCACTTCTCCGCCCGTCTTTGCCCTTCTCCGATACTTTCCGCACTTCTCCGCCCGTCTTTGCCCTTCTCCGATACTTTCCGCACTTCTCCGCCCGTCTTTGCCCTTCTCCGCCCGTCTTTGCCCTTCTCCGCCCGTCTTTGCCCTTCTCCGCCCGTCTTTGCCCTTCTCCGATACTTTCCGCACTTCTCCGCCCGTCTTTGCCCTTCTCCGATACTTTCCGCACTTCTCCGCCCGTCTTTGCCCTTCTCCGCCCGTCTTTGCCCTTCTCCGCCCGTCTTTGCCCTTCTCCGATACTTTCCGCACTTCTCCGCCCGTCTTTGCCCTTCTCCGCCCGTCTTTGCCCTTCTCCGCCCGTCTTTGCCCTTCTCCGATACTTTCCGCACTTCTCCGCCCGTCTTTGCCCTTCTCCGCCCGTCTTTGCCCTTCTCCGCCCGTCTTTGCCCTTCTCCGATACTTTCCGCACTTCTCCGCCCGTCTTTGCCCTTCTCCGATACTTTCCGCACTTCTCCGCCCGTCTTTGCCCTTCTCCGCCCGTCTTTGCCCTTCTCCGCCCGTCTTTGCCCTTCTCCGATACTTTCCACACTTCTCCGCCCGTCTTTGCCCTTCTCCGCCCGTCTTTGCCCTTCTCCGCCCGTCTTTGCCCTTCTCCGCCCGTCTTTGCCCTTCTCCGATACTTTCTGCACTTCTCCGCCCGTCTTTGCCCTTCTCCGCCCGTCTTTGCCCTTCTCCGCCCGTCTTTGCCCTTCTCCGCCCGTCTTTGCCCTTCTCCGATACTTTCCGCACTTCTCCGCCCGTCTTTGCCCTTCTCCGATACTTTCCGCACTTCTCCGCCCGTCTTTGCCCTTCTCCGATACTTTCCGCACTTCTCCGCCCGTCTTTGCCCTTCTCCGCCCGTCTTTGCCCTTCTCCGCCCGTCTTTGCCCTTCTCCGCCCGTCTTTGCCCTTCTCCGCCCGTCTTTGCCCTTCTCCGATACTTTCCGCACTTCTCCGCCCGTCTTTGCCCTTCTCCGCCCGTCTTTGCCCTTCTCCGCCCGTCTTTGCCCTTCTCCGATACTTTCCGCACTTCTCCGCCCGTCTTTGCCCTTCTCCGCCCCTCTTTGCCCTTCTCCGCCCGTCTTTGCCCTTCTCCGATACTTTCCGCACTTCTCCGCCCGTCTTTGCCCTTCTCCGATACTTTCCGCACTTCTCCGCCCGTCTTTGCCCTTCTCCGATACTTTCCGCACTTCTCCGCCCGTCTTTGCCCTTCTCCGATACTTTCCGCACTTCTCCGCCCGTCTTTGCCCTTCTCCGATACTTTCCGCACTTCTCCGCCCGTCTTTGCCCTTCTCCGCCCGTCTTTGCCCTTCTCCGCCCGTCTTTGCCCTTCTCCGCCCGTCTTTGCCCTTCTCCGCCCGTCTTTGCCCTTCTCCGATACTTTCCGCACTTCTCCGCCCGTCTTTGCCCTTCTCCGATACTTTCCGCACTTCTCCGCCCGTCTTTGCCCTTCTCCGCCCGTCTTTGCCCTTCTCCGCCCGTCTTTGCCCTTCTCCGCCCGTCTTTGCCCTTCTCCGATACTTTCCGCACTTCTCCGCCCGTCTTTGCCCTTCTCCGATACTTTCCGCACTTCTCCGCCCGTCTTTGCCCTTCTCCGCCCGTCTTTGCCCTTCTCCGCCCGTCTTTGCCCTTCTCCGATACTTTCCGCACTTCTCCGCCCGTCTTTGCCCTTCTCCGATACTTTCCGCACTTCTCCGCCCGTCTTTGCCCTTCTCCGATACTTTCCGCACTTCTCCGCCCGTCTTTGCCCTTCTCCGATACTTTCCGCACTTCTCCGCCCGTCTTTGCCCTTCTCCGCCCGTCTTTGCCCTTCTCCGCCCGTCTTTGCCCTTCTCCGCCCGTCTTTGCCCTTCTCCGATACTTTCCGCACTTCTCCGCCCGTCTTTGCCCTTCTCCGATACTTTCCGCACTTCTCCGCCCGTCTTTGCCCTCTCCGCCCGTCTTTGCCCTTCTCGATACTTTCCGCACTTCTCCGCCCGTCTTTGCCCTTCTCAGATACTTTCCGCACTTCTCCGCCCGTCTTTGCCCTTCTCCGCCGTCTTGCCCTTCTCCGCCCGTCTTTGCCCTTCTCCGATACTTTCCGCACTTCTCCGCCCGTCTTTGCCCTTCTCCGCCCGTCTTTGCCCTTCTCCGCCCGTCTTTGCCCTTCTCCGATACTTTCCGCACTTCTCCGCCCGTCTTTGCCCTTCTCCGCCCGTCTTTGCCCTTCTCCGATACTTTCCGCACTTCTCCGCCCGTCTTTGCCCTTCTCCGATACTTTCCGCACTTCTCCACCCGTCTTTGCCCTTCTCCGATACTTTCCGCACTTCTCCGCCCGTCTTTGCCCTTCTCCGATACTTTCCGCACTTCTCCGCCCGTCTTTGCCCTTCTCCCGATACTTTCCGCACTTCTCCGCCCGTCTTTGCCCTTTTCCGATACTTTCCGCACTTCTCCGCCCGTCTTTGCCCTTCTCCGATACTTTCCGCACTTCTCCGCCCGTCTTTGCCCTTCTCCGCCCGTCTTTGCCCTTCTCCGATACTTTCCGCACTTTTCCGCCCGTCTTTGCCCTTCTCCGCCCGTCTTTGCCCTTCTCCGCCCGTCTTTGCCCTTCTCCGATACTTTCCGCACTTTTCCGCCCGTCTTTGCCCTTCTCCGCCCGTCTTTGCCCTTCTCCGCCCGTCTTTGCCCTTCTCCGCCCGTCTTTGCCCTTCTCCGCCCGTCTTTGCCCTTCTCCGCCGTCTTTGCCCTTCTCCGCTACTTTCCGCACTTCTCCGCCCGTCTTTGCCCTTCTCCGCCTGTCTTTGCCCTTCTCCGCCCGTCTTTGCCCTTCTCCGATACTTCCGCACTTCTCCGCCCGTCTTTGCCCTTCTCCGATACTTTCCGCACTTCTCCGCCCGTCTTTGCCCTTCTCCGCCCGTCTTTGCCCTTCTCCGCCCGTCTTTGCCCTTCTCCGCCCGTCTTTGCCCTTCTCCGCCGTCTTTGCTCTTCTCCGCCCGTCTTTGCCCTTCTCCGCCCGTCTTTGCCCTTCTCCGCCCGTCTTTGCCCTTCTCCGCCCGTCTTTGCCCTTCTCCGCCCGTCTTTGCCCTTCTCCGCCCGTCTTTGCCCTTCTCCGCCCGTCTTTGCCCTTCTCCGATACTTTCCGCACTTCTCGCCCGTCTTTGCCCTTCTCCGCCCGTCTTTGCCCTTCTCCGCCCGTCTTTGCCCTTCTCCGCCCGTCTTTGCCCTTCTCCGATACTTTCCGCACTTCTCCGCCCGTCTTTGCCCTTCTCCGCCCGTCTTTGCCCTTCTCCGATACTCTCCGCCCGTCTTTGCCCTTCTCCGCCCGTCTTTGCCCTTCTCCGCCCGTCTTTGCCCTTCTCCGATACTTTCCGCACTTCTCCGCCCGTCTTTGCCCTTCTCCGCCCGTCTTTGCCCTTCTCCGCCCGTCTTTGCCCTTCTCCGCCCGTCTTTGCCCTTCTCCGATACTTTCCGCACTTCTCCGCCCGTCTTTGCCCTTCTCCGATACTTTCCGCACTTCTCCGCCCGTCTTTGCCCTTCTCCGCCCGTCTTTGCCCTTCTCTGCCCGTCTTTGCCCTTCTCCGCCCGTCTTTGGCCCTTCTCCGATACTTTCCGCACTTCTCCGCCCGTCTTTGCCCTTCTCCGCCCGTCTTTGCCCTTCTCCGCCCGTCTTTGCCCTTCTCCGATACTTTCCGCACTTCTCCGCCCGTCTTTGCCCTTCTCCGCCCGTCTTTGCCCTTCTCCGCCCGTCTTTGCCCTTCTCCGCCCGTCTTTGCCCTTCTCCGATACTTTCCGCACTTCTCCGCCCGTCTTTGCCCTTCTCCGCCCGTCTTTGCCCTTCTCCGCCCGTCTTTGCCCTTCTCCGCCCGTCTTTGCCCTTCTCCGAGTACTTTCCGCACTTCTCCGCCCGTCTTTGCCCTTCTCCGATACTTTCCGCACTTCTCCGCCCGTCTTTGCCCTTCTCCGATACTTTCCGCACTTCTCCGCCCGTCTTTGCCCTTCTCCGCCCGTCTTTGCCCTTCTCCGCCCGTCTTTGCCCTTCTCCGCCCGTCTTTGCCCTTCTCCGCCCGTCTTTGCCCTTCTCCGATACTTTCCGCACTTCTCCGCCCGTCTTTGCCCTTCTCCGCCCGTCTTTGCCCATCTCCACCCGTCTTTGCCCTTCTCCGATACTTTCCGCACTTCTCCGCCCGTCTTTGCCCTTCTCCGCCCCGTCTTTGCCCTTCTCCGCCCGTCTTTGCCCTTCTCCGCCCGTCTTTGCCCTTCTCCGATACTTTCCGCACTTCTCCGCCCGTCTTTGCCCTTCTCCGATACTTTCCGCACTTCTCCGCCCGTCTTTGCCCTTCTCCGATACTTTCCGCACTTCTCCGCCCGTCTTTGCCCTTCTCCGATACTTTCCGCACTTCTCCGTCCGTCTTTGCCCTTCTCCGATACTTTCCGCACTTCTCCGCCCGTCTTTGCCCTTCTCCGCCCGTCTTTGCCCTTCTCCGATACTTTCCGCCCTTCTCCGCCCGTCTTTGCCCTTCTCCGATACTTTCCGCTCTTCTCCGCCCGTCTTTGCCTTCTCCGCCCGTCTTTGCCCTTCTCCGCCCGTCTTTGCCCTTCTCCGCCCGTCTTTGCCCTTCTCCGCCCGTCTTTGCCCTTCTCCGATACTTTCCGCCCTTCTCCGCCCGTCTTTGCCCTTCTCCGCCCGTCTTTGCCCTTCTCCGCCCGTCTTTGCCCTTCTCCGCCCGTCTTTGCCCTTCTCCGCCCGTCTTTGCCCTTTTCCGATACTTTCCGCACTTCTCCGCCCGTCTTTGCCCTTCTCCGATACTTTCCGCACTTCTCCGCCCGTCTTTGCCCTTCTCCGCCGTCTTTGCCCTTCTCCGCCCGTCTTTGCCCTTCTCCGCCCGTCTTTGCCCTTCTCCGCCCGTCTTTGCCCTTCTCCGCCCGTCTTTGCCCTTCTCCGCCCGTCTTTGCCCTTCTCCGATACTTTCCGCACTTCTCCGCCCGTCTTTGCCCTTCTCCGCCCGTCTTTGCCCTTCTCCGCCCGTCTTTGCCCTTCTCCGCCCGTCTTTGCCCTTCTCCGCCCGTCTTTGCCCTTCTCCGCCCGTCTTTGCCCTTCTCCGCCCGTCTTTGCCCTTCTCCGCTACTTTCCGCACTTCTCCGCCCGTCTTTGCCCTTCTCCGCCCGTCTTTGCCCTTTCCGCACTTCTCCGCCCGTCTTTGCCCTTCTCCATACTTTCCGCACTTCTCCGCCCGTCTTTGCCCTTCTCCGATACTTTCCGCACTTCTCCGCCCGTCTTTGCCCTTCTCCGCCCGTCTTTGCCCTTCTCCGATACTTTCCGCACTTCTCCGCCCGTCTTTGCCCTTCTCCGATACTTTCCGCACTTCTCCGCCCGTCTTTGCCCTTCTCCGCCCGTCTTTGCCCTTCTCCGCCCGTCTTTGCCCTTCTCCGATACTTTCCGCACTTCTCCGTCTCCGCCCGTCTTTGCCCTTCTCCGCCCGTCTTTGCCCTTCTCCGCCCGTCTTTGCCCTTCTCCGATACTTTCCGCACTTCTCCGCCCGTCTTTGCCCTTCTCCGCCCGTCTTTGCCCTTCTCCGCCCGTCTTTGCCCTTCTCCGATACTTTCCGCACTTCTCCGCCCGTCTTTGCCCTTCTCCGATACTTTCCGCACTTCCGCCCGTCTTTGCCCTTCTCCGATACTTTCCGCACTTCTCCGCCCGTCTTTGCCCTTCTCCGCCCGTCTTTGCCCTTCTCCGCCCTGTCTTTGCCCTTCTCCGCCCGTCTTTGCCCTTCTCCGATACTTTCCGCACTTCTCCGCCCGTCTTTGCCCTTCTCCGCCCGTCTTTGCCCTTCTCCGCCCGTCTTTGCCCTTCTCCGCCCGTCTTTGCCCTTCTCCGATACTTTCCGCACTTCTCCGCCCGTCTTTGCCCTTCTCCGCCCGTCTTTGCCCTTCTCCGATACTTTCCGCACTTCTCCGCCCGTCTTTGCCCTTCTCCGCTCTCGTCTTTGCCCTTCTCCGCCCGTCTTTGCCCTTCTCCGATACTTTCCGCACTTCTCCGCCCGTCTTTGCCCTTCTCCGATACTTTCCGCACTTCTCCGCCCGTCTTTGCCCTTCTCCGATACTTTCCGCACTTCTCCGCCCGTCTTTGCCCTTCTCCGCCCGTCTTTGCCCTTCTCCGCCCGTCTTTGCCCTTCTCCGCCCGTCTTTGCCCTTCTCCGATACTTTCCGCACTTCTCCGCCCGTCTTTGCCCTTCTCCGCCCGTCTTTGCCCTTCTCCGCCCGTCTTTGCCCTTCTCCGCCCGTCTTTGCCCTTCTCCGCCCGTCTTTGCCCTTCTCCGATACTTTCCGCACTTCTCCGCCCGTCTTTGCCCTTCTCCGATACTTTCCGCACTTCTCCGCCCGTCTTTGCCCTTCTCCGCCCGTCTTTGCCCTTCTCCGCCCGTCTTTGCCCTTCTCCGCCCGTCTTTGCCCTTCTCTCCGCCCGTCTTTGCCCTTCTCCGATACTTTCCGCACTTCTCCGCCCGTCTTTGCCCTTCTCCGCCCGTCTTTGCCCTTCTCCGCCCGTCTTTGCCCTTCTCCGCCCGTCTTTGCCCTTCTCCGATACTTTCCGCACTTCTCCGCCCGTCTTTGCCCTTCTCCGATACTTTCCGCACTTTCTCCGCCCGTCTTTGCCCTTCTCCGATACTTTCCGCACTTCTCCGCCCGTCTTTGCCCTTCTCCGCCCGTCTTTGCCCTTCTCCGCCCGTCTTTGCCCTTCTCCGCCCGTCTTTGCCCTTCTCCGCCCGTCTTTACCCTTCTCCGCCCGTCTTTGCCCTTCTCCGATACTTTCCGCACTTCTCCGCCCGTCTTTGCCCTTCTCCGCCCGTCTTTGCCCTTCTCCGCCCGTCTTTGCCCTTCTCCGATACTTTCCGCACTTCTCCGCCCGTCTTTGCCCTTCTCCGATACTTTCTGCCCTTCTCCGCCCGTCTTTGCCCTTCTCCGCCCGTCTTTGCCCTTCTCCGCCCGTCTTTGCCCTTCTCCACCCGTCTTTGCCCTTCTCCGCCCGTCTTTGCCCTTCTCCGATACTTTCCGCACTTCTCCGCCCGTCTTTGCCCTTCTCCGCCCGTCTTTGCCCTTCTCCGCCCGTCTTTGCCCTTCTCCGCCCGTCTTTGCCCTTCTCCGATACTTTCCGCACTTCTCCGCCCGTCTTTGCCCTTCTCTGATACTTTCCGCACTTCTCCGCCCGTCTTTGCCCTTCTCCGCCCGTCTTTGCCCTTCTCCGCCCGTCTTTGCCCTTCTCCGCCCGTCTTTGCCCTTCTCCGCCCGTCTTTGCCCTTCTCCGATACTTTCCGCACTTCTCCGCCCGTCTTTGCCCTTCTCCGCCCGTCTTTGCCCTTCTCCGCCCGTCTTTGCCCTTCTCCGCCCGTCTTTGCCCTTCTCCGCCCGTCTTTGCCCTTCTCCGCCCGTCTTTGCCCTTCTCCGCCCGTCTTTGCCCTTCTCCGATACTTTCCGCACTTCTCCGCCCGTCTTTGCCCTTCTCCGCCCGTCTTTGCCCTTCTCCGCCCGTCTTTGCCCTTCTCCGCCCGTCTTTGCCCTTCTCCGCTACTTTCCGCACTTCTCCGCCCGTCTTTGCCCTTCTCCGCCCGTCTTTGCCATTCTCCGCCCGTCTTTGCCCTTCTCCGATACTTTCCGCACTTCTCCGCCCGTCTTTGCCCTTCTCCGATACTTTCCGCACTTCTCCGCCCGTCTTTGCCCTTCCCCGATACTTTCCGCACTTCTCCGCCCGTCTTTGCCCTTCTCCGCCCGTCTTTGCCCTTCTCCGCCCGTCTTTGCCCTTCTCCGCCCGTCTTTGCCCTTCTCCGCCCGTCTTTGCCCTTCTCCGATACTTTCCGCACTTCTCCGCCCGTCTTTGCCCTTCTCCGATACTTTCCGCACTTCTCCGCCCGTCTTTGCCCTTCTCCGCCCGTCTTTGCCCTTCTCCGCCCGTCTTTGCCCTTCTCCGCCCGTCTTTGCCCTTCTCCGCCCGTCTTTGCCCTTCTCCGATACTTTCCGCACTTCTCCGCCCGTCTTTGCCCTTCTCCGCCCGTCTTTGCCCTTCTCCGCCCGTCTTTGCCCTTCTCCGCCCGTCTTTGCCCTTCTCCGCCCGTCTTTGCCCTTCTCCGATACTTTCCGCACTTCTCCGCCCGTCTTTGCCCTTCTCCGATACTTTCCGCACTTCTCCGCCCGTCTTTGCCCTTCTCCGATACTTTCCGCACTTCTCCGCCCGTCTTTGCCCTTCTCCGCCCGTCTTTGCCCTTCTCCGCCCGTCTTTGCCCTTCTCCGATACTTTCCGCACTTCTCCGCCCGTCTTTGCCCTTCTCCGCCCGTCTTTGCCCTTCTCCGCCCGTCTTTGCTCTTCTCCGCCCGTCTTTGCCCTTCTCCGATACTTTCCGCACTTCTCCGCCCGTCTTTGCCCTTCTCCGATACTTTCCGCACTTCTCCGCCCGTCTTTGCCCTTCTCCGATACTTTCTGCACTTCTCCGCCCGTCTTTGCCCTTCTCCGCCCGTCTTTGCCCTTCTCCGCCCGTCTTTGCCCTTCTCCGCCCGTCTTTGCCCTTCTCCGATACTTTCCGCACTTCTCCGCCCGTCTTTGCCCTTCTCCGCCCGTCTTTGCCCTTCTCCGCCCGTCTTTGCCCTTCTCCGCCCGTCTTTGCCCTTCTCCGCCCGTCTTTGCCCTTCTCCGATACTTTCCGCACTTCTCCGCCCGTCTTTGCCCTTCTCCGATACTTTCCGCACTTCTCCGCCCGTCTTTGCCCTTCTCCGCCCGTCTTTGCCCTTCTCCGCCCGTCTTTGCCCTTCTCCGCCCGTCTTTGCCCTTCTCCGCCCGTCTTTGCCCTTCTCCGATACTTTCCGCACTTCTCCGCCCGTCTTTGCCCTTCTCCGCCCGTCTTTGCCCTTCCCCGCCCGTCTTTGCCCTTCTCCGCCCGTCTTTGCCCTTCTCCGCCCGTCTTTGCCCTTCTCCGCCCGTCTTTGCCCTTCTCCGCCCGTCTTTGCCCTTCTCCGATACTTTCCGCACTTCTCCGCCCGTCTTTGCCCTTCTCCGATACTTTCCGCACTTCTCCGCCCGTCTTTGCCCTTCTCCGATACTTTCCGCACTTCTCCGCCCGTCTTTGCCCTTCTCCGCCCGTCTTTGCCCTTCTCCGCCCGTCTTTGCCCTTCTCCGCCCGTCTTTGCCCTTCTCCGATACTTTCCGCACTTCTCCGCCCGTCTTTGCCCTTCTCCGCCCGTCTTTGCCCTACTCCGCCCGTCTTTGCCCTTCTCCGCCCGTCTTTGCCCTTCTCCGATACTTTCCGCACTTCTCCGCCCGTCTTTGCCCTTCTCCGCCCGTCTTTGCCCTTCTCCGCCCGTCTTTGCTCTTCTCCGCCCGTCTTTGCCCTTCTCCGATACTTTCCGCACTTCTCCGCCCGTCTTTGCCCTTCTCCGATACTTTCCGCACTTCTCCGCCCGTCTTTGCCCTTCTCCGATACTTTCTGCACTTCTCCGCCCGTCTTTGCCCTTCTCCGCCCGTCTTTGCCCTTCTCCGCCCGTCTTTGCCCTTCTCCGCCCGTCTTTGCCCTTCTCCGCCCGTCTTTGCCCTTCTCCGATACTTTCCGCACTTCTCCGCCCGTCTTTGCCCTTCTCCGCCCGTCTTTGCCCTTCTCCGCCCGTCTTTGCCCTTCTCCGCCCGTCTTTGCCCTTCTCCGCCCGTCTTTGCCCTTCTCCGATACTTTCCGCACTTCTCCGCCCGTCTTTGCCCTTCTCCGATACTTTCCGCACTTCTCCGCCCGTCTTTGCCCTTCTCCGCCCGTCTTTGCCCTTCTCCGCCCGTCTTTGCCCTTCTCCGATACTTTCCGCACTTTTCCGCCCGTCTTTGCCCTTCTCCGCCCGTCTTTGCCCTTCTCCGCCCGTCTTTGCCCTTCTCCGCCCGTCTTTGCCCTTCTCCGCCCGTCTTTGCCCTTCTCCGATACTTTCCGCACTTTCTGCCCGTCTTTGCCCTTCTCCGCCCGTCTTTGCCCTTCTCCGCCCGTCTTTGCCCTTCTCCGCTACTTTCCGCACTTCTCCGCCCGTCTTTGCCCTTCTCCGCCCGTCTTTGCCCTTCTCCGATACTTTCCGCACTTCTCCGCCCGTCTTTGCCCTTCTCCGATACTTTCCGCACTTCTCCGCCCGTCTTTGCCCTTCTCCGATACTTTCCGCACTTCTCCGCCCGTCTTTGCCCTTCTCCGCCCGTCTTTGCCCTTCTCCGCCCGTCTTTGCCCTTCTCCGATACTTTCCGCACTTCTCCGCCCGTCTTTGCCCTTCTCCGATACTTTCCGCACTTCTCCGCCCGTCTTTGCCCTTCTCCGATACTTTCCGCACTTCTCCGCCCGTCTTTGCCCTTCTCCGCCCGTCTTTGCCCTTCTCCGCCCGTCTTTGCCCTTCTCCGCCCGTCTTTGCCCTTCTCCGATACTTTCCGCACTTCTCCGCCCGTCTTTGCCCTTCTCCGCCCGTCTTTGCCCTTCTCCGATACTTTCCGCACTTCTCCGCCCGTCTTTGCCCTTCTCCGCCCCTCTTTGCCCTTCTCCGCCCGTCTTTGCCCTTCTCCGCCCATCTTTGCCCTTCTCCGATACTTTCCGCACTTCTCCGCCCGTCTTTGCCCTTCTCCGATACTTTCCGCACTTCTCCGCCCGTCTTTGCCCTTCTCCGATACTTTCCGCACTTCTCCGCCCGTCTTTGCCCTTCTCCGATACTTTCCGCACTTCTCCGCCCGTCTTTGCCCTTCTCCGATACTTTCCGCACTTCTCCGCCCGTCTTTGCCCTTCTCCGCCCGTCTTTGCCCTTCTCCGCCCGTCTTTGCCCTTCTCCGATACTTTCCGCACTTCTCAGCCCGTCTTTGCCCTTCTCCGATACTTTCCGCACTTCTCCGCCCGTCTTTGCCCTTCTCCGATACTTTCCGCACTTCTCCGCCCGTCTTTGCCCTTCTCCGCCCGTCTTTGCCCTTCTCCGCCCGTCTTTGCCCTTCTCCGCCCGTCTTTGCCCTTCTCCGATACTTTCCGCACTTCTCCGCCCGTCTTTGCCCTTCTCCGATACTTTCCGCACTTCTCCGCCCGTCTTTGCCCTTCTCCGCCCGTCTTTGCCCTTCTCCGATACTTTCCGCACTTCTCCGCCCGTCTTTGCCCTTCTCTGATACTTTCCGCACTTCTCCGCCCGTCTTTGCCCTTCTCCGCCCGTCTTTGCCCTTCTCCGCCCGTCTTTGCCCTTCTCCGATACTTTCCGCACTTCTCCGCCCGTCTTTGCCCTTCTCCGCCCGTCTTTGCCCTTCTCCGATACTTTCCGCACTTCTCCGCCCGTCTTTGCCCTTCTCCGCCCGTCTTTGCCCTTCTCCGATACTTTCCGCACTTCTCCACCCGTCTTTGCCCTTCTCCGATACTTTCCGCACTTCTCCGCCCGTCTTTGCCCTTCTCCGATACTTTCCACACTTCTCCGCCCGTCTTTGCCCTTCTCCGATACTTTCCGCACTTCTCCGCCCGTCTTTGCCCTTTTCCGATACTTTCCGCACTTCTCCGCCCGTCTTTGCCCTTCTCCGATACTTTCCGCACTTCTCCGCCCGTCTTTGCCCTTCTCCGATACTTTCCGCACTTCTCCGCCCGTCTTTGCCCTTCTCCGCCCGTCTTTGCCCTTCTCCGATACTTTCCGCACTTCTCCGCCCGTCTTTGCCCTTCTCCGCCCGTCTTTGCCCTTCTCCGCCCGTCTTTGCCCTTCTCCGCCCGTCTTTGCCCTTCTCCGATACTTTCCGCCCTTCTCCGCCCGTCTTTGCCCTTCTCCGCCCGTCTTTGCCCTTCTCCGCCCGTCTTTGCCCTTCTCCGCCCGTCTTTGCCCTTCTCCGCCCGTCTTTGCCCTTCTCCGATACTTTCCGCCCTTCTCCGCCCGTCTTTGCCCTTCTCCGCCCGTCTTTGCCCTTCTCCGCCCGTCTTTGCCCTTCTCCGCCCGTCTTTGCCCTTCTCCGATACTTTCCGCCCTTCTCCGCCCGTCTTTGCCCTTCTCCGCCCGTCTTTGCCCTTCTCCGCCCGTCTTTGCCCTTTTCCGATACTTTCCGCACTTCTCCGCCCGTCTTTGCCCTTCTCCGATACTTTCCGCACTTCTCCGCCCGTCTTTGCCCTTCTCCGCCCGTCTTTGCCCTTCTCCGCCCGTCTTTGCCCTTCTCCGCCCGTCTTTGCCCTTCTCCGCCCGTCTTTGCCCTTCTCCGCCCGTCTTTGCCCTTCTCCGATACTTTCCGCACTTCTCCGCCCGTCTTTGCCCTTCTCCGCCCGTCTTTGCCCTTCTCCGCCCGTCTTTGCCCTTCTCCGCCCGTCTTTGCCCTTCTCCGCCCGTCTTTGCCCTTCTCCGCTACTTTCCGCACTTCTCCGCCCGTCTTTGCCCTTCTCCGCCCGTCTTTGCCCTTCTCCGCCCGTCTTTGCCCTTCTCCGATACTTTCCGCACTTCTCCGCCCGTCTTTGCCCTTCTCCGATACTTTCCGCACTTCTCCGCCCGTCTTTGCCCTTCTCCGATACTTTCCGCACTTCTCCGCCCGTCTTTGCCCTTCTCCGCCCGTCTTTGCCCTTCTCCGCCCGTCTTTGCCCTTCTCCGATACTTTCCGCACTTCTCCACCCGTCTTTGCCCTTCTCCGATACTTTCCGCACTTCTCCGCCCGTCTTTGCCCTTCTCCGCCCGTCTTTGCCCTTCTCCGCCCGTCTTTGCCCTTCTCCGATACTTTCCGCACTTCTCCGCCCGTCTTTGCCCTTCTCCGCCCGTCTTTGCCCTTCTCCGATACTTTCCGCACTTCTCCGCCCGTCTTTGCCCTTCTCCGCCCGTCTTTGCCCTTCTCCGCCCGTCTTTGCCCTTCTCCGCCCGTCTTTGCCCTTCTCCGATATTTTCCGCACTTCTCCGCCCGTCTTTGCCCTTCTCCGATACTTTCCGCACTTCTCCGCCCGTCTTTGCCCTTCTCCGATACTTTCCGCACTTCTCCGCCCGTCTTTGCCCTTCTCCGCCCGTCTTTGCCTTCTCCGCCCGTCTTTGCCCTTCTCCGCCCGTCTTTGCCCTTCTCCGATACTTTCCGCACTTCTCCGCCCGTCTTTGCCCTTCTCTGATACTTTCCGCACTTCTCCGCCCGTCTTTGCCCTTCTCCGCCCGTCTTTGCCCTTCTCCGCCCGTCTTTGCCCTTCTCCGATACTTTCCGCACTTCTCCGCCCGTCTTTGCCCTTCTCTGATACTTTCGCACTTCTCCGCCCGTCTTTGCCCTTCTCCGCCCGTCTTTGCCCTTCTCCGCCGGTCTTTGCCCTTCTCCGATACTTTCCGCACTTCTCCGCCCGTCTTTGCCCTTCTCTCCGCCCGTCTTTGCCCTTCTCCGATACTTTCCGCACTTCTCCGCCCGTCTTTGCCCTTCTCCGCCCGTCTTTGCCCTTCTCCGATACTTTCCGCACTTCTCCGCCCGTCTTTGCCCTTCTCCGATACTTTCCGCACTTCTCCACCCGTCTTTGCCCTTCTCCGATACTTTCCGCACTTCTCCGCCCGTCTTTGCCCTTCTCCGATACTTTCCACACTTCTCCGCCCGTCTTTGCCCTTCTCCGATACTTTCCGCACTTCTCTGCCCGTCTTTGCCCTTTTCCGATACTTTCCGCACTTCTCCGCCCGTCTTTGCCCTTCTCCGATACTTTCCGCACTTCTCCGCCCGTCTTTGCCCTTCTCCGATACTTTCCGCACTTCTCCGCCCGTCTTTGCCCTTCTCCGCCCGTCTTTGCCCTTCTCCGCCCGTCTTTGCCCTTCTCCGCCCGTCTTTGCCCTTCTTTGATACTTTCCGCCCTTCTCCGCCCGTCTTTGCCCTTCTCCGCCCGTCTTTGCCCTTCTCCGCCCGTCTTTGCCCTTCTCCGCCCGTCTTTGCCCTTCTCCGCCCGTCTTTGCCCTTCTCCGATACTTTCCGCCCTTCTCCGCCCGTCTTTGCCCTTCTCCGCCCGTCTTTGCCCTTCTCCGCCCGTCTTTGCCGTTCTCCGCCCGTCTTTGCCCTTCTCCGATACTTTCCGCCCTTCTCCGCCCGTCTTTGCCCTTCTCCGCCCGTCTTTGCCCTTCTCCGCCCGTCTTTGCCCTTTTCCGATACTTTCCGCACTTCTCCGCCCGTCTTTGCCCTTCTCCGATACTTTCCGCACTTCTCCGCCCGTTTTTGCCCTTCTCCGCCCGTCTTTGCCCTTCTCCGCCCGTCTTTGCCCTTCTCCGCCCGTCTTTGCCCTTCTCCGCCCGTCTTTGCCCTTCTCCGATACTTTCCGCACTTCTCCGCCCGTCTTTGCCCTTCTCCGCCCGTCTTTGCCCTTCTCCGCCCGTCTTTGCCCTTCTCCGCCCGTCTTTGCCCTTCTCCGCCCGTCTTTGCCCTTCTCCGCCCGTCTTTGCCCTTCTCTGCCCGTCTTTGCCCTTCTCCGCCCGTCTTTGCCCTTCTCCGCCCGTCTTTGCCCTTCTCCGATACTTTCCGCACTTCTCCGCCCGTCTTTGCCCTTCTCCGATACTTTCCGCACTTCTCCGCCCGTCTTTGCCCTTCTCCGATACTTTCCGCACTTCTCCGCCCGTCTTTGCCCTTCTCCGCCCGTCTTTGCCCTTCTCCGCCCGTCTTTGCCCTTCTCCGATACTTTCCGCACTTCTCCACCCGTCTTTGCCCTTCTCCGATACTTTCCGCACTTCTCCGCCCGTCTTTGCCCTTCTCCGCCCGTCTTTGCCCTTCTCCGCCCGTCTTTGCCCTTCTCCGATACTTTCCGCACTTCTCCGCCCGTCTTTGCCCTTCTCCGCCCGTCTTTGCCCTTCTCCGCCCGTCTTTGCCCTTCTCCGATACTTTCCGCACTTCTCCGCCCGTCTTTGCCCTTCTCCGATACTTTCCGCACTTCTCCGCCCGTCTTTGCCCTTCTCCGATACTTTCCGCACTTCTCCGCCCGTCTTTGCCCTTCTCCGCCCGTCTTTGCCCTTCTCCGCCCGTCTTTGCCCTTCTCCGCCCGTCTTTGCCCTTCTCCGCCCATCTTTGCCCTTCTCCGCCCGTCTTTGCCCTTCTCCGATACTTTCCGCACTTCTCCGCCCGTCTTTGCCCTTCTCCGCCCGTCTTTGCCCTTCTCCGATACTTTCCGCACTTCTCCGCCCGTCTTTGCCCTTCTCCGCCCGTCTTTGCCCTTCTCCGCCCGTCTTTGCCCTTCTCCGATACTTTCCGCACTTCTCCGCCCGTCTTTGCCCTTCTCCGATACTTTCCGCACTTCTCCGCCCGTCTTTGCCCTTCTCCGATACTTTCCGCACTTCTCCGCCCGTCTTTGCCCTTCTCCGATACTTTCCGCACTTCTCCGCCCGTCTTTGCCCTTCTCCGATACTTTCCGCACTTCTCCGCCCGTCTTTGCCCTTCTCCGCCCGTCTTTGCCCTTCTCCGCCCGTCTTTGCCCTTCTCCGCCCGTCTTTGCCCTTCTCCGCCCGTCTTTGCCCTTCTCCGATACTTTCCGCACTTCTCCGCCCGTCTTTGCCCTTCTCCGCCCGTCTTTGCCCTTCTCCGCCCGTCTTTGCCCTTCTCCGCCCGTCTTTGCCCTTCTCCGATACTTTCCGCACTTCTCCGCCCGTCTTTGCCCTTCTCCGATACTTTCCGCACTTCTCCGCCCGTCTTTGCCCTTCTCCGATACTTTCCGCACTTCTCCGCCCGTCTTTGCCCTTCTCCGCCCGTCTTTGCCCTTCTCCGCCCGTCTTTGCCCTTCTCCGATACTTTCCGCACTTCTCCGCCCGTCTTTGCCCTTCTCCGCCCGTCTTTGCCCTTCTCCGCCCGTCTTTGCTCTTCTCCGCCCGTCTTTGCCCTTCTCCGATACTTTCCGCACTTCTCCGCCCGTCTTTGCCCTTCTCCGATACTTTCCGCACTTCTCCGCCCGTCTTTGCCCTTCTCCGATACTTTCTGCACTTCTCCGCCCGTCTTTGCCCTTCTCCGCCCGTCTTTGCCCTTCTCCGCCCGTCTTTGCCCTTCTCCGCCCGTCTTTGCCCTTCTCCGATACTTTCCGCACTTCTCCGCCCGTCTTTGCCCTTCTCCGCCCGTCTTTGCCCTTCTCCGCCCGTCTTTGCCCTTCTCCGCCCGTCTTTGCCCTTCTCCGATACTTTCCGCACTTCTCCGCCCGTCTTTGCCCTTCTCCGATACTTTCCGCACTTCTCCGCCCGTCTTTGCCCTTCTCCGCCCGTCTTTGCCCTTCTCCGCCCGTCTTTGCTCTTCTCCGATACTTTCCGCACTTTTCCGCCCGTCTTTGCCCTTCTCCGCCCGTCTTTGCCCTTCTCCGCCCGTCTTTGCCCTTCTCCGCCCGTCTTTGCCCTTCTCCGCCCGTCTTTGCCCTTCTCCGCCCGTCTTTGCCTTTCTCCGATACTTTCCGCACTTTTCCGCCCGTCTTTGCCCTTCTCCGCCCGTCTTTGCCCTTCTCCGCCCGTCTTTGCCCTTCTCCGATACTTTCCGCACTTCTCCGCCCGTCTTTGCCCTTCTCCGCCCGTCTTTGCCCTTCTCCGCCCGTCTTTGCCCTTCTCCGATACTTTCCGCACTTCTCCGCCCGTCTTTGCCCTTCTCCGATACTTTCCGCACTTCTCCGCCCGTCTTTGCCCTTCTCCGATACTTTCCGCACTTCTCCGCCCGTCTTTGCCCTTCTCCGCCCGTCTTTGCCCTTCTCCGCCCGTCTTTGCCCTTCTCCGCCCGTCTTTGCCCTTCTCCGATACTTTCCGCACTTCTCCGCCGGTCTTTGCCCTTCTCCGATACTTTCCGCACTTCTCCGCCCGTCTTTGCCCTTTTCCGATACTTTCCGCACTTCTCCGCCCGTCTTTGCCCTTCTCCGATACTTTCCGCACTTCTCCGCCCGTCTTTGCCCTTCTCCGCCCGTCTTTGCCCTTCTCCGCCCGTCTTTGCCCTTCTCCGATACTTTCCGCCCTTCTCCGCCCGTCTTTGCCCTTCTCCGCCCGTCTTTGCCCTTCTCCGATACTTTCCGCCCTTCTCCGCCCGTCTTTGCCCTTCTCCGCCCGTCTTTGCCCTTCTCCGCCCGTCTTTGCCCTTCTCCGCCCGTCTTTGCCCTTCTCCGCCCGTCTTTGCCCTTCTCCGCCCGTCTTTGCCCTTCTCCGCCCGTCTTTGCCCTTCTCCGATACTTTCCGCCCTTCTCCGCCCGTCTTTGCCCTTCTCCGCCCGTCTTTGCCCTTCTCCGCCCGTCTTTGCCCTTCTCCGCCCGTCTTTGCCCTTCTCCGCCCGTCTTTGCCCTTCTCCGATACTTTCCGCACTTCTCCGCCCGTCTTTGCCCTTCTCCGATACTTTCCGCCCTTCTCCGCCCGTCTTTGCCCTTCTCCGCCCGTCTTTGCCCTTCTCCGCCCGTCTTTGCCCTTCTCCGATACTTTCCGCACTTCTCCGCCCGTCTTTGCCCTTCTCCGATACTTTCCGCACTTCTCCGCCCGTCTTTGCCCTTCTCCGCCCGTCTTTGCCCTTCTCCGCCCGTCTTTGCCCTTCTCCGCCCGTCTTTGCCCTTCTCCGCCCGTCTTTGCCCTTCTCCGATACTTTCCGCACTTCTCCGCCCGTCTTTGCCCTTCTCCGCCCGTCTTTGCCCTTCTCCGCCCGTCTTTGCCCTTCTCCGCCCGTCTTTGCCCTTCTCCGCCCGTCTTTGCCCTTCTCCGATACTTTCCGCACTTTTCAGCCCGTCTTTGCCCTTCTCCGCCCGTCTTTGCCCTTCTCCGCCCGTCTTTGCCCTTCTCCGCCCGTCTTTGCCCTTCTCCGATACTTTCCGCACTTCTCCGCCCGTCTTTGCCCTTCTCGGCCCGTCTTTGCCCTTCTCGGCCCGTCTTTGCCCTTCTCCGCCCGTCTTTGCCCTTCTCCGCCCGTCTTTGCCCTTCTCCGCTACTTTCCGCACTTCTCCGCCCGTCTTTGCCCTTCTCCGCCCGTCTTTGCCCGTCTTTGCCCTTCTCCGCCCGTCTTTGCCCTTCTCCGATACTTTCCGCACTTCTCCGCCCGTCTTTGCCCTTCTCCGATACTTTCCGCACTTCTCCGCCCGTCTTTGCCCTTCTCCGATACTTTCCGCACTTCTCCGCCCGTCTTTGCCCTTCTCCGCCCGTCTTTGCCCTTCTCCGCCCATCTTTGCCCTTCTCCGCCCGTCTTTGCCCTTCTCCGATACTTTCCGCACTTCTCCGCCCGTCTTTGCCCTTCTCCGATACTTTCCGCACTTCTCCGCCCGTCTTTGCCCTTCTCCGCCCGTCTTTGCCCTTCTCCGCCCGTCTTTGCCCTTCTCCGATACTTTCCGCACTTCTCCGCCCGTCTTTGCCCTTCTCCGCCCGTCTTTGCCCTTCTCCGATACTTTCCGCACTTCTCTGCCCGTCTTTGCCCTTCTCCGCCCGTCTTTGCCCTTCTCCGCCCGTCTTTGCCCTTCTCCGATACTTTCCGCACTTCTCCGCCCGTCTTTGCCCTTCTCCGCCCGTCTTTGCCCTTCTCCGCCCGTCTTTGCCCTTCTCCGCCCGTCTTTGCCCTTCTCCGATACTTTCCGCACTTCTCCGCCCGTCTTTGCCCTTCTCCGCCCGTCTTTGCCCTTCTCCGCCCGTCTTTGCCCTTCTCCGCCCGTCTTTGCCCTTCTCCGCCCGTCTTTGCCCTTCTCCGCCCGTCTTTGCCCTTCTCCGATACTTTCCGCACTTCTCCGCCCGTCTTTGCCCTTCTCCGCCCGTCTTTGCCCTTCTCCGCCCGTCTTTGCCCTTCTCCGCCCGTCTTTGCCCTTCTCCGATACTTTCCGCACTTCTCCGCCCGTCTTTGCCCTTCTCCGATACTTTCCGCACTTCTCCGCCCGTCTTTGCCCTTCTCCGATACTTTCCGCACTTCTCCGCCCGTCTTTGCCCTTCTCCGCCCGTCTTTGCCCTTCTCCGCCCGTCTTTGCCCTTCTCCGCCCGTCTTTGCCCTTCTCCGATACTTTCCGCACTTCTCCGCCCGTCTTTGCCCTTCTCCGCCCGTCTTTGCCCTTCTCCGATACTTTCCGCACTTCTCCGCCCGTCTTTGCCCTTCTCCGATACTTTCCGCACTTCTCCGCCCGTCTTTGCCCTTCTCCGATACTTTCCGCACTTCTCCGCCCGTCTTTGCCCTTCTCCGCCCGTCTTTGCCCTTCTCCGCCCGTCTTTGCCCTTCTCCGCCCGTCTTTGCCCTTCTCCGATACTTTCCGCACTTCTCCGCCCGTCTTTGCCCTTCTCCGATACTTTCCGCACTTCTCCGCCCGTCTTTGCCCTTCTCCGATACTTTCCGCACTTCTCCGCCCGTCTTTGCCCTTCTCCGCCCGTCTTTGCCCTTCTCCGCCCGTCTTTGCCCTTCTCCGCCCGTCTTTGCCCTTCTCCGCCCGTCTTTGCCCTTCTCCGATACTTTCCGCACTTCTCCGCCCGTCTTTGCCCTTCTCCGCCCGTCTTTGCCCTTCTCCGCCCGTCTTTGCCCTTCTCCGCCCGTCTTTGCCCTTCTCCGCCCGTCTTTGCCCTTCTCCGATACTTTCCGCACTTCTCCGCCCGTCTTTGCCCTTCTCCGATACTTTCCGCACTTCTCCGCCCGTCTTTGCCCTTCTCCGATACTTTCCGCACTTCTCCGCCCGTCTTTGCCCTTCTCCGCCCGTCTTTGCCCTTCTCCGCCCGTCTTTGCCCTTCTCCGATACTTTCCGCACTTCTCCGCCCGTCTTTGCCCTTCTCCGCCCGTCTTTGCCCTTCTCCGCCCGTCTTTGCCCTTCTCCGATACTTTCCGCACTTTTCCGCCCGTCTTTGCCCTTCTCCGCCCGTCTTTGCCCTTCTCCGCCCGTCTTTGCCCTTCTCCGATACTTTCCGCACTTCTCCGCCCGTCTTTGCCCTTCTCCGATACTTTCCGCACTTCTCCGCCCGTCTTTGCCCTTCTCCGCCCGTCTTTGCCCTTCTCCGCCCGTCTTTGCCCTTCTCCGATACTTTCCGCACTTTTCCGCCCGTCTTTGCCCTTCTCCGCCCGTCTTTGCCCTTCTCCGCCCGTCTTTGCCCTTCTCCGCCCGTCTTTGCCTTTCTCCGCCCGTCTATGCCCTTCTCCGATACTTTCCGCACTTTTCCGCCCGTCTTTGCCCTTCTCCGCCCGTCTTTGCCCTTCTCCGCCCGTCTTTGCCCTTCTCCGCCCGTCTTTGCCCTTCTCCGCCCGTCTTTGCCCTTCTCCGCCCGTCTTTGCCCTTCTCAGCCCGTCTTTGCCCTTCTCCGATACTTTCCGCACTTTCCGCCCGTCTTTGCCCTTCTCCGCCCGTCTTTGCCCTTCTCCGCCCGTCTTTGCCCTTCTCCGCCCGTCTTTGCCCTTCTCCGCTACTTTCCGCACTTCTCCGCCCGTCTTTGCCCTTCTCCGCCCGTCTTTGCCCTTCTCCGCCCGTCTTTGCCCTTCTCCGCCCGTCTTTGCCCTTCTCCGCCCGTCTTTGCCCTTCTCCGATACTTTCCGCACTTCTCCGCCCGTCTTTGCCCTTCTCCGATACTTTCCGCACTTCTCCGCCCGTCTTTGCCCTTCTCCGCCCGTCTTTGCCCTTCTCCGCCCGTCTTTGCCCTTCTCCGCCCGTCTTTGCCCTTCTCCGATACTTTCCGCCCTTCTCCGCCCGTCTTTGCCCTTCTCCGCCCGTCTTTGCCCTTCTCCGCCCGTCTTTGCCCTTCTCCGCCCGTCTTTGCCCTTCTCCGCCCGTCTTTGCCCTTCTCCGCCCGTCTTTGCCCTTCTCCGATACTTTCCGCCCTTCTCCGCCCGTCTTTGCCCTTCTCCGCCCGTCTTTGCCCTTCTCCGCCCGTCTTTGCCCTTCTCCGCCCGTCTTTGCCCTTCTCCGCCCGTCTTTGCCCTTCTCCGCCCGTCTTTGCCCTTCTCCGATACTTTCCGCCCTTCTCCGCCCGTCTTTGCCCTTCTCCGCCCGTCTTTGCCCTTCTCCGCCCGTCTTTGCCCTTCTCCGCCCGTCTTTGCCCTTCTCCGCCCGTCTTTGCCCTTCTCCGATACTTTCCGCCCTTCTCCGCCCGTCTTTGCCCTTCTCCGCCCGTCTTTGCCCTTCTCCGCCCGTCTTTGCCCTTCTCCGCCCGTCTTTGCCCTTCTCCGCCCGTCTTTGCCCTTCTCCGATACTTTCCGCACTTCTCCGCCCGTCTTTGCCCTTCTCCGATACTTTCCGCACTACTCCGCCCGTCTTTGCCCTTCTCCGCCCGTCTTTGCCCTTCTCCGCCCGTCTTTGCCCTTCTCCGCCCGTCTTTGCCCTTCTCCGCCCGTCTTTGCCCTTCTCCGCCCGTCTTTGCCCTTCTCCGCCCGTCTTTGCCCTTCTCCGCCCGTCCTTGCCCTTCTCCGCCCATCCTTGCCCTTCTCCGATACTTTCCGCACTTTTCCGCCCGTCTTTGCCCTTCTCCGCCCGTCTTTGCCCTTCTCCGCCCGTCTTTGCCCTTCTCCGCCCGTCTTTGCCCTTCTCCGCCCGTCTTTGCCCTTCTCCGATACTTTCCGCACTTCTCCGCCCGTCTTTGCCCTTCTCTGCCCGTCTTTGCCCTTCTCCGCCCGTCTTTGCCCTTCTCCGCCCGTCTTTGCCCTTCTCCGCCCGTCTTTGCCCTTCTCCGCCCGTCTTTGCCCTTCTCCGCTACTTTCCGCACTTCTCCGCCCGTCTTTGCCCTTCTCCGCCCGTCTTTGCCCTTCTCCGCCCGTCTTTGCCCTTCTCCGCCCGTCTTTGCCCTTCTCCGATACTTTCCGCACTTCTCCGCCCGTCTTTGCCCTTCTCCGATACTTTCCGCACTTCTCCGCCCGTCTTTGCCCTTCTACGATACTTTCCGCACTTCTCTGCCCGTCTTTGCCCTTCTCCGCCCGTCTTTGCCCTTCTCCGCCCGTCTTTGCCCTTCTCCGATACTTTCCGCACTTCTCCGCCCGTCTTTGCCCTTCTCCGATACTTTCCGCACTTCTCCGCCCGTCTTTGCCCTTCTCCGCCCGTCTTTGCCCTTCTCCGCCCGTCTTTGCCCTTCTCCGATACTTTCCGCACTTCTCCGCCCGTCTTTGCCCTTCTCCGCCCGTCTTTGCCCTTCTCCGCCCGTCTTTGCTCTTCTCCGATACTTTCCGCACTTCTCCGCCCGTCTTTGCCCTTCTCCGATACTTTCCGCACTTCTCCGCCCGTCTTTGCCCTTCTCCGATACTTTCCGCACTTCTCCGCCCGTCTTTGCCCTTCTCCGCCCGTCTTTGCCCTTCTCCGCCCGTCTTTGCCCTTCTCCGCCCGTCTTTGCCCTTCTCCGATACTTTCCGCACTTCTCCGCCCGTCTTTGCCCTTCTCCGCCCGTCTTTGCCCTTCTCCGCCCGTCTTTGCCCTTCTCCGCCCGTCTTTGCCCTTCTCCGCCCGTCTTTGCCCTTCTCCGATACTTTCCGCACTTCTCCGCCCGTCTTTGCCCTTCTCCGATACTTTCCGCACTTCTCCGCCCGTCTTTGCCCTTCTCCGCCCGTCTTTGCCCTTCTCCGCCCGTCTTTGCCCTTCTCCGCCCGTCTTTGCCCTTCTCCGCCCGTCTTTGCCCTTCTCCGATACTTTCCGCCCTTCTCCGCCCGTCTTTGCCCTTCTCCGCCCGTCTTTGCCCTTCTCCGCCCGTCTTTGCCCTTCTCCGCCCGTCTTTGCCCTTCTCCTCCGCCCGTCTTTGCCCTTCTCCGATACTTTCCGCCCTTCTCCGCCCGTCTTTGCCCTTCTCCGCCCGTCTTTGCCCTTCTCCGCCCGTCTTTGCCCTTCTCCGCCCGTCTTTGCCCTTCTCCGCCCGTCTTTGCCCTTCTCCGATACTTTCCGCCCTTCTCGCCCTTCTCCGCCCGTCTTTGCCCTTCTCCGCCCGTCTTTGCCCTTCTCCGCCCGTCTTTGCCCTTCTCCGCCCGTCTTTGCCCTTCTCCGCCCGTCTTTGCCCTTCTCCGATACTTTCCGCCCTTCTCCGCCCGTCTTTGCCCTTCTCCGCCCGTCTTTGCCCTTCTCCGCCCGTCTTTGCCCTTCTCCGCCCGTCTTTGCCCTTCTCCGCCCGTCTTTGCCCTTCTCCGCCCGTCCTTGCCCTTCTCCGCCCATCCTTGCCCTTCTCCGATACTTTCCGCACTTCTCCGCCCGTCTTTGCCCTTCTCCGCCCGTCTTTGCCCTTCTCCGCCCGTCTTTGCCCTTCTCCGCCCGTCTTTGCCCTTCTCCGATACTTTCCGCACTTCTCCGCCCGTCTTTGCCCTTCTCCGCCCGTCTTTGCCCTTCTCCGCCCGTCTTTGCCCTTCTCCGCCCGTCTTTGCCCTTCTCCGCCCGTCTTTGCCCTTCTCCGCCCGTCTTTGCCCTTCTCCGCTACTTTCCGCACTTCTCCGCCCGTCTTTGCCCTTCTCCGCCCGTCTTTGCCCTTCTCCGCCCGTCTTTGCCCTTCTCCGCCCGTCTTTGCCCTTCTCCGATACTTTCCGCACTTCTCCGCCCGTCTTTGCCCTTCTCCGATACTTTCCGCACTTCTCCGCCCGTCTTTGCCCTTCTCCGATACTTTCCGCACTTCTCCGCCCGTCTTTGCCCTTCTCCGCCCGTCTTTGCCCTTCTCCGCCCGTCTTTGCCCTTCTCCGATACTTTCCGCACTTCTCCGCCCGTCTTTGCCCTTCTCCGATACTTTCCGCACTTCTCCGCCCGTCTTTGCCCTTCTCCGCCCGTCTTTGCCCTTCTCCGCCCGTCTTTGCCCTTCTCCGATACTTTCCGCACTTCTCCGCCCGTCTTTGCCCTTCTCCGCCCGTCTTTGCCCTTCTCCGCCCGTCTTTGCTCTTCTCCGATACTTTCCGCACTTCTCCGCCCGTCTTTGCCCTTCTCCGATACTTTCCGCACTTCTCCGCCCGTCTTTGCCCTTCTCCGATACTTTCCGCACTTCTCCGCCCGTCTTTGCCCTTCTCCGCCCGTCTTTGCCCTTCTCCGCCCGTCTTTGCCCTTCTCCGATACTTTCCGCACTTCTCCGCCCGTCTTTGCCCTTCTCCGCCCGTCTTTGCCCTTCTCCGCCCGTCTTTGCCCTTCTCCGCCCGTCTTTGCCCTTCTCCGATACTTTCCGCACTTCTCCGCCCGTCTTTGCCCTTCTCCGATACTTTCCGCACTTCTCCGCCCGTCTTTGCCCTTCTCCGATACTTTCCGCACTTCTCCGCCCGTCTTTGCCCTTCTCCGCCCGTCTTTGCCCTTCTCCGCCCGTCTTTGCCCTTCTCCGCCCGTCTTTGCCCTTCTCCGATACTTTCTGCACTTCTCCGCCCGTCTTTGCCCTTCTCCGATACTTTCCGCACTTCTCCGCCCGTCTTTGCCCTTCTCCGCCCGTCTTTGCGCTTCTCCGCCCGTCTTTGCCCTTCTCCGCCCGTCTTTGCCCTTCTCCGCCCGTCTTTGCCCTTCTCCGCCCGTCTTTGCCCTTCTCCGATACTTTCCGCACTTCTCCGCCCGTCTTTGCCCTTCTCCGATACTTTCCGCACTTCTCCGCCCGTCTTTGCCCTTCTCCGCCCGTCTTTGCCCTTCTCCGCCCGTCTTTGCCCTTCTCCGATACTTTCCGCACTTTTCCGCCCGTCTTTGCCCTTCTCCGCCCGTCTTTGCCCTTCTCCGCCCGTCTTTGCCCTTCTCCGCCCGTCTTTGCCCTTCTCCGCCCGTCTTTGCCCTTCTCCGATACTTTCCGCACTTTTCCGCCCGTCTTTGCCCTTCTCCGCCCGTCTTTGCCCTTCTCCGCCCGTCTTTGCCCTTCTCCGCCCGTCTTTGCCCTTCTCCGCCCGTCTTTGCCCTTCTCCGCCCGTCTTTGCCCTTCTCCGATACTTTCCGCACTTTTCCGCCCGTCTTTGCCCTTCTCCGCCCGTCTTTGCCCTTCTCCGCCCGTCTTTGCCCTTCTCCGCTACTTTCCGCACTTCTCCGCCCGTCTTTGCCTTTCTCCGCCCGTCTTTGCCCTTCTCCGCCCGTCTTTGCCCTTCTCCGCTACTTTCCGCACTTCTCCGCCCGTTTTTGCCCTTCTCCGCTACTTTCCGCACTTCTCCGCCCGTCTTTGCCCTTCTCCGCTACTTTCCGCACTTCTCCGCCCGTCTTTGCCCTTCTCCGATACTTTCCGCACTTCTCCGCCCGTCTTTGCCCTTCTCCGATACTTTCCGCACTTCTCCGCCGGTCTTTGCCCTTCTCCGATAATTTCCGCACTTCTCCGCCCGTCTTTGCCCTTCTCCGATACTTTCCGCACTTCTCCGCCCGTCTTTGCCCTTCTCCGATACTTTCCGCACTTCTCCGCCCGTCTTTGCCCTTCTCCGCCCGTCTTTGCCCTTCTCCGCCCGTCTTTGCCCTTCTCCGCCCGTCTTTGCCCTTCTCCGCCCGTCTTTGCCCTTCTCCGATACTTTCCGCACTTCTCCGCCCGTCTTTGCCCTTCTCCGATACTTTCCGCACTTCTCCGCCCGTCTTTGCCCTTCTCCGCCCGTCTTTGCCCTTCTCCGCCCGTCTTTGCCCTTCTCCGCCCGTCTTTGCCCTTCTCCGCCCGTCTTTGCCCTTCTCCGCCCGTCTTTGCCCTTCTCCGATACTTTCCGCACTTTTCCGCCCGTCTTTGCCCTTCTCCGCCCGTCTTTGCCCTTCTCCGCCCGTCTTTGCCCTTCTCCGCCCGTCTTTGCCCTTCTCCGCCCGTCTTTGCCCTTCTCCGATACTTTCCGCACTTTTCAGCCCGTCTTTGCCCTTCTCCGCCCGTCTTTGCCCTTCTCCGCCCGTCTTTGCCCTTCTCCGCCCGTCTTTGCCCTTCTCCGCCCGTCTTTGCCCTTCTCCGCCCGTCTTTGCCCTTCTCCGATACTTTCCGCACTTTTCCGCCCGTCTTTGCCCTTCTCCGCCCGTCTTTGCCCTTCTCCGCCCGTCTTTGCCCTTCTCCGATACTTTCCGCACTTCTCCGCCCGTCTTTGCCCTTCTCCGCCCGTCTTTGCCCTTCTCCGCCCGTCTTTGCCCTTCTCCGCTACTTTCCGCACTTCTCCGCCCGTCTTTGCCCTTCTCCGCCCGTCTTTGCCCTTCTCCGCCCGTCTTTGCCCTTCTCCGCCCGTCTTTGCCCTTCTCCGATACTTTCCGCACTTCTCCGCCCGTCTTTGCCCTTCTCCGATACTTTCCGCACTTCTCCGCCCGTCTTTGCCCTTCTCCGATACTTTCCGCACTTCTCCGCCCGTCTTTGCCCTTCTCCGCCCGTCTTTGCCCTTCTCCGCCCGTCTTTGCCCTTCTCCGCCCGTCTTTGCCCTTCTCCGCCCGTCTTTGCCCTTCTCCGCCCGTCTTTGCCCTTCTCCGATACTTTCCGCACTTCTCCGCCCGTCTTTGCCCTTCTCCGATACTTTCCGCACTTCTCCGCCCGTCTTTGCCCTTCTCCGCCCGTCTTTGCCCTTCTCCGCCCGTCTTTGCCCTTCTCCGATACTTTCCGCACTTCTCCGCCCGTCTTTGCCCTTCTCCGCCCGTCTTTGCCCTTCTCCGATACTTTCCGCACTTCTCCGCCCGTCTTTGCCCTTCTCCGACCGTCTTTGCCCTTCTCCGATACTTTCCGCACTTCTCCGCCCGTCTTTGCCCTTCTCCGATACTTTCCGCACTTCTCCGCCCGTCTTTGCCCTTCTCCGCCCGTCTTTGCCCTTCTCCGCCCGTCTTTGCCCTTCTCCGCCCGTCTTTGCCCTTCTCCGCCCGTCTTTGCCCTTCTCCGATACTTTCCGCACTTCTCCGCCCGTCTTTGCCCTTCTCCGCCCGTCTTTGCCCTTCTCCGCCCGTCTTTGCCCTTCTCCGCCCGTCTTTGCCCTTCTCCGCCCGTCTTTGCCCTTCTCCGATACTTTCCGCACTTCTCCGCCCGTCTTTGCCCTTCTCCGATACTTTCCGCACTTCTCCGCCCGTCTTTGCCCTTCTCCGATACTTTCCGCACTTCTCCGCCCGTCTTTGCCCTTCTCCGCCCGTCTTTGCCCTTCTCCGCCCGTCTTTGCCCTTCTCCGATACTTTCCGCACTTCTCCGCCCGTCTTTGCCCTTCTCCGCCCGTCTTTGCCCTTCTCCGCCCGTCTTTGCCCTTCTCCGCCCGTCTTTGCCCTTCTCCGATACTTTCCGCTCTTCTCCGCCCGTCTTTGCCCTTCTCCGATACTTTCCGCACTTCTCCGCCCGTCTTTGCCCTTCTCCGCCCGTCTTTGCCCTTCTCCGCCCGTCTTTGCCCTTCTCCGATACTTTCCGCACTTTTCCGCCCGTCTTTGCCCTTCTCCGCCCGTCTTTGCCCTTCTCCGCCCGTCTTTGCCCTTCTCCGCCCGTCTTTGCCCTTCTCCGCCCTTCTTTGCCCTTCTCCGCCCGTCTTTGCCCTTCTCCGTCCGTCTTTGCCCTTCTCCGCCCGTCTTTGCCCTTCTCCGATACTTTCCGCACTTTTCCGCCCGTCTTTGCCCTTCTCCGCCTGTCTTTGCCCTTCTCCGCCCGTCTTTGCCCTTCTCCGCCCGTCTTTGCCCTTCTCCGCCCGTCTTTGCCCTTCTCCGCCCGTCTTTGCCCTTCTCCGATACTTTCCGCACTTTTCCGCCCGTCTTTGCCCTTCTCCGCCCGTCTTTGCCCTTCTCCGCCCGTCTTTGCCCTTCTCCGCCCGTCTTTGCCCTTCTCCGCTACTTTCCGCACTTCTCCGCCCGTCTTTGCCCTTCTCCGCCCGTCTTTGCCCTTCTCCGATACTTTCTGCACTTCTCCGCCCGTCTTTGCCCTTCTCCGATACTTTCCGCACTTCTCCGCCCGTCTTTGCCCTTCTCCGATACTTTCCGCACTTCTCCGCCCGTCTTTGCCCTTCTCCGCCCGTCTTTGCCCTTCTCCGCCCGTCTTTGCCCTTCTCCGCCCGTCTTTGCCCTTCTCCGCCCGTCTTTGCCCTTCTCCGCCAGTCTTTGCCCTTCTCCGCCCGTGTTTGCCCTTCTCCGATACTTTCCGCACTTCTCCGCCCGTCTTTGCCCTTCTCCGATACTTTCCGCACTTCTCCGCCCGTCTTTGCCCTTCTCCGCCCGTCTTTGCCCTTCTCCGCCCGTCTTTGCCCTTCTCCGATACTTTCCGCACTTCTCCGCCCGTCTTTGCCCTTCTCCGATACTTTCCGCACTTCTCCGCCCGTCTTTGCCCTTCTCCGCCCGTCTTTGCCCTTCTCCGATACTTTCCGCACTTCTCCGCCCGTCTTTGCCCTTCTCCGATACTTTCCGCACTTCTCCGCCCGTCTTTGCCCTTCTCCGATACTTTCCGCACTTCTCCGCCCGTCTTTGCCCTTCTCCGCCCGTCTTTGCCCTTCTCCGCCCGTCTTTGCCCTTCTCCGCCCATCTTTGCCCTTCTCCGCCCGTCTTTGCCCTTCTCCGATACTTTCTGCACTTCTCCGCCCGTCTTTGCCCTTCTCCGATACTTTCCGCACTTCTCCGCCCGTCTTTGCCCTTCTCCGATACTTTCCGCACTTCTCCGCCCGTCTTTGCCCTTCTCCGCCCGTCTTTGCCCTTCTCCGCCCGTCTTTGCCCTTCTCCGCCCGTCTTTGCCCTTCTCCGATACTTTCCGCACTTCTCCGCCCGTCTTTGCCCTTCTCCGATACTTTCCGCACTTCTCCGCCCGTCTTTGCCCTTCTCCGCCCGTCTTTGCCCTTCTCCGCCCGTCTTTGCCCTTCTCCGCCCGTCTTTGCCCTTCTCCGATACTTTCCGCACTTTTCCGCCCGTCTTTGCCCTTCTCCGCCCGTCTTTGCCCTTCTCCGCCCGTCTTTGCCCTTCTCCGCCCGTCTTTGCCCTTCTCCGCCCGTCTTTGCCCTTCTCCGCCCGTCTTTGCCCTTCTCCGCCCGTCTTTGCCCTTCTCCGATACTTTCCGCACTTTTCCGCCCGTCTTTGCCCTTCTCCGCCCGTCTTTGCCCTTCTCCGCCCGTCTTTGCCCTTCTCCGCCCGTCTTTGCCCTTCTCCGCCCGTCTTTGCCCTTCTCCGCCCGTCTTTGCCCTTCTCCGATACTTTCCGCACTTTTCCGCCCGTCTTTGCCCTTCTCCGCCCGTCTTTGCCCTTCTCCGCCCGTCTTTGCCCTTCTCCGCTACTTTCCGCACTTCTCCGCCCGTCTTTGCCCTTCTCCGCCCGTCTTTGCCCTTCTCCGATACTTTCCGCACTTCTCCGCCCGTCTTTGCCCTTCTCCGCCCGTCTTTGCCCTTCTCCGCCCGTCTTTGCCCTTCTCCGCCCGTCTTTGCCCTTCTCCGCCCGTCTTTGCCCTTCTCCGCCAGTCTTTGCCCTTCTCCGCCCGTGTTTGCCCTTCTCCGATACTTTCCGCACTTCTCCGCCCGTCTTTGCCCTTCTCCGATACTTTCCGCACTTCTCCGCCCGTCTTTGCCCTTCTCCGCCCGTCTTTGCCCTTCTCCGCCCGTCTTTGCCCTTCTCCGATACTTTCCGCACTTCTCCGCCCGTCTTTGCCCTTCTCCGATACTTTCCGCACTTCTCCGCCCGTCTTTGCCCTTCTCCGCCCGTCTTTGCCCTTCTCCGATACTTTCCGCACTTCTCCGCCCGTCTTTGCCCTTCTCCGATACTTTCCGCACTTCTCCGCCCGTCTTTGCCCTTCTCCGATACTTTCCGCACTTCTCCGCCCGTCTTTGCCCTTCTCCGCCCGTCTTTGCCCTTCTCCGCCCGTCTTTGCCCTTCTCCGCCCATCTTTGCCCTTCTCCGCCCGTCTTTGCCCTTCTCCGATACTTTCTGCACTTCTCCGCCCGTCTTTGCCCTTCTCCGATACTTTCCGCACTTCTCCGCCCGTCTTTGCCCTTCTCCGATACTTTCCGCACTTCTCCGCCCGTCTTTGCCCTTCTCCGCCCGTCTTTGCCCTTCTCCGCCCGTCTTTGCCCTTCTCCGCCCGTCTTTGCCCTTCTCCGATACTTTCCGCACTTCTCCGCCCGTCTTTGCCCTTCTCCGATACTTTCCGCACTTCTCCGCCCGTCTTTGCCCTTCTCCGCCCGTCTTTGCCCTTCTCCGCCCGTCTTTGCCCTTCTCCGCCCGTCTTTGCCCTTCTCCGATACTTTCCGCACTTTTCCGCCCGTCTTTGCCCTTCTCCGCCCGTCTTTGCCCTTCTCCGCCCGTCTTTGCCCTTCTCCGCCCGTCTTTGCCCTTCTCCGCCCGTCTTTGCCCTTCTCCGCCCGTCTTTGCCCTTCTCCGCCCGTCTTTGCCCTTCTCCGATACTTTCCGCACTTTTCCGCCCGTCTTTGCCCTTCTCCGCCCGTCTTTGCCCTTCTCCGCCCGTCTTTGCCCTTCTCCGCCCGTCTTTGCCCTTCTCCGCCCGTCTTTGCCCTTCTCCGCCCGTCTTTGCCCTTCTCCGATACTTTCCGCACTTTTCCGCCCGTCTTTGCCCTTCTCCGCCCGTCTTTGCCCTTCTCCGCCCGTCTTTGCCCTTCTCCGCTACTTTCCGCACTTCTCCGCCCGTCTTTGCCCTTCTCCGCCCGTCTTTGCCCTTCTCCGATACTTTCCGCACTTCTCCGCCCGTCTTTGCCCTTCTCCGATACTTTCCGCACTTCTCCGCCCGTCTTTGCCCTTCTCCGATACTTTCCGCACTTCTCCGCCCGTCTTTGCCCTTCTCCGCCCGTCTTTGCCCTTCTCCGCCCGTCTTTGCCCTTCTCCGATACTTTCCGCACTTCTCCGCCCGTCTTTGCCCTTCTCCGCCCGTCTTTGCCCTTCTCCGCCCGTCTTTGCCCTTCTCCGCCCGTCTTTGCCCTTCTCCGCCCGTCTTTGCCCTTCTCCGCCCGTCTTTGCCCTTCTCCGATACTTTCCGCACTTCTCCGCCCGTCTTTGCCCTTCTCCGATACTTTCCGCACTTCTCCGCCCGTCTTTGCCCTTCTCCGCCCGTCTTTGCCCTTCTCCGCCCGTCTTTGCCCTTCTCCGATACTTTCCGCACTTTTCCGCCCGTCTTTGCCCTTCTCCGCCCGTCTTTGCCCTTCTCCGCCCGTCTTTGCCCTTCTCCGCCCGTCTTTGCCCTTCTCCGCCCTTCTTTGCCCTTCTCCGCCCGTCTTTGCCCTTCTCCGTCCGTCTTTGCCCTTCTCCGCCCGTCTTTGCCCTTCTCCGATACTTTCCGCACTTTTCCGCCCGTCTTTGCCCTTCTCCGCCTGTCTTTGCCCTTCTCCGCCCGTCTTTGCCCTTCTCCGCCCGTCTTTGCCCTTCTCCGCCCGTCTTTGCCCTTCTCCGCCCGTCTTTGCCCTTCTCCGATACTTTCCGCACTTTTCCGCCCGTCTTTGCCCTTCTCCGCCCGTCTTTGCCCTTCTCCGCCCGTCTTTGCCCTTCTCCGCCCGTCTTTGCCCTTCTCCGCCCGTCTTTGCCCTTCTCCGCCCGTCTTTGCCCTTCTCCGCTACTTTCCGCACTTCTCCGCCCGTCTTTGCCCTTCTCCGCCCGTCTTTGCCCTTCTCCGCCCGTCTTTGCCCTTCTCCGCCCGTCTTTGCCCTTCTCCGCCCGTCTTTGCCCTTCTCCGCTACTTTCCGCACTTCTCCGCCCGTCTTTGCCCTTCTCCGCCCGTCTTTGCCCTTCTCCGATACTTTCTGCACTTCTCCGCCCGTCTTTGCCCTTCTCCGATACTTTCCGCACTTCTCCGCCCGTCTTTGCCCTTCTCCGATACTTTCCGCACTTCTCCGCCCGTCTTTGCCCTTCTCCGCCCGTCTTTGCCCTTCTCCGCCCGTCTTTGCCCTTCTCCGCCCGTCTTTGCCCTTCTCCGCCCGTCTTTGCCCTTCTCCGATACTTTCCGCACTTCTCCGCCCGTCTTTGCCCTTCTCCGATACTTTCCGCACTTCTCCGCCCGTCTTTGCCCTTCTCCGCCCGTCTTTGCCCTTCTCCGCCCGTCTTTGCCCTTCTCCGCCCGTCTTTGCCCTTCTCCGATACTTTCCGCACTTCTCCGCCCGTCTTTGCCCTTCTCCGCCCGTCTTTGCCCTTCTCCGCCCGTCTTTGCCCTTCTCCGCCCGTCTTTGCCCTTCTCCGCCCGTCTTTGCCCTTCTCCGATACTTTCCGCACTTCTCCGCCCGTCTTTGCCCTTCTCCGCCCGTCTTTGCCCTTCTCCGCCCGTCTTTGCCCTTCTCCGCCCGTCTTTGCCCTTCTCCGCATGTCTTTGCCCTTCTCCGATACTTTCCGCACTTCTCCGCCCGTCTTTGCCCTTCTCCGCCCGTCTTTGCCCTTCTCCGATACTTTCCGCACTTCTCCGCCCGTCTTTGCCCTTCTCCGATACTTTCCGCACTTCTCCGCCCGTCTTTGCCCTTCTCCGATACTTTCCGCACTTCTCCGCCCGTCTTTGCCCTTCTCCGCCCGTCTTTGCCCTTCTCCGCCCGTCTTTGCCCTTCTCCGCCCGTCTTTGCCCTTCTCCGCCCGTCTTTGCCCTTCTCCGATACTTTCCGCACTTCTCCGCCCGTCTTTGCCCTTCTCCGCCCGTCTTTGCCCTTCTCCGCCCGTCTTTGCCCTTCTCCGCCCGTCTTTGCCCTTCTCCGCCCGTCTTTGCCCTTCTCCGATACTTTCCGCACTTCTCCGCCCGTCTTTGCCCTTCTCCGCCCGTCTTTGCCCTTCTCCGCCCGTCTTTGCCCTTCTCCGATACTTTCCGCACTTCTCCGCCCGTCTTTGCCCTTCTCCGATACTTTCCGCACTTCTCCGCCCGTCTTTGCCCTTCTCCGCTACTTTCCGTACTTCTCCGCCCGTCTTTGCCCTTCTCCGATACTTTCCGCACTTCTCCGCCCGTCTTTGCCCTTCTCCGATACTTTCCGCACTTCTCCGCCCGTCTTTGCCCTTCTCCGCCCGTCTTTGCCCTTCTCCGCCCGTCTTTGCCCTTCTCCGCCCGTCTTTGCCCTTCTCCGATACTTTCCGCACTTCTCCGCCCGTCTTTGCCCTTCTCCGATACTTTCCGCACTTCTCCGCCCGTCTTTGCCCTTCTCCGATACTTTCCGCACTTCTCCGCCCGTCTTTGCCCTTCTCCGCCCGTCTTTGCCCTTCTCCGCCCGTCTTTGCCCTTCTCCGCCCGTCTTTGCCCTTCTCCGATACTTTCCGCACTTCTCCGCCCGTCTTTGCCCTTCTCCGCCCGTCTTTGCCCTTCTCCGCCCGTCTTTGCCCTTCTCCGCCCGTCTTTGCCCTTCTCCGATACTTTCCGCACTTCTCCGCCCGTCTTTGCCCTTCTCCGATACTTTCCGCACTTCTCCGCCCGTCTTTGCCCTTCTCCGATACTTTCCGCACTTCTCCGCCCGTCTTTGCCCTTCTCCGCCCGTCTTTGCCCTTCTCCGCCCGTCTTTGCCCTTCTGCGATACTTTCCGCACTTCTCCGCCCGTCTTTGCCCTTCTCCGCCCGTCTTTGCCCTTCTCCGCCCGTCTTTGCCCTTCTCCGATACTTTCCGCACTTCTCCGCCCGTCTTTGCCCTTCTCCGATACTTTCCGCACTTCTCCGCCCGTCTTTGCCCTTCTCCGATACTTTCCGCACTTCTCCGCCCGTCTTTGCCCTTCTCCGATACTTTCCGCACTTCTCCGCCGGTCTTTGCCCTTCTCCGATACTTTCCGCACTTCTCCGCCCGTCTTTGCCCTTCTCCGATACTTTCCGCACTTCTCCGCCCGTCTTTGCCCTTCTCCGATACTTTCCGCACTTCTCCGCCCGTCTTTGCCCTTCTCCGATACTTTCCGCACTTCTCCGCCCGTCTTTGCCCTTCTCCGCCCGTCTTTGCCCTTCTCCGCCCGTCTTTGCCCTTCTCCGATACTTTCCGCCCTTCTCCGCCCGTCTTTGCAATTCTCCGCCCGTCTTTGCCCTTCTCCGCCCGTCTTTGCCCTTCTCCGCCCGTCTTTGCCCTTCTCCGCCCGTCTTTGCCCTTCTCCGATACTTTCTGCCCTTCTCCGCCCGTCTTTGCCCTTCTCCGCCCGTCTTTGCCCTTCTCCGCCCGTCTTTGCCCTTCTCCGCCCGTCTTTGCCCTTCTCCGATACTTTCCGCACTTCTCCGCCCGTCTTTGCCCTTCTCCGATACTTTCCGCACTTCTCCGCCCGTCTTTGCCCTTCTCCGCCCGTCTTTGCCCTTCTCCGCCCGTCTTTGCCCTTCTCCGATACTTTCCGCACTTCTCCGCCCGTCTTTGCCCTTCTCCGATACTTTCCGCACTTCTCCGCCCGTCTTTGCCCTTCTCCGATACTTTCCGCACTTCTCCGCCCGTCTTTGCCCTTCTCCGCCCGTCTTTGCCCTTCTCCGCCCGACTTTGCCCTTCTCCGCCCGTCTTTGCCCTTCTCCGATACTTTCCGCACTTCTCCGCCCGTCTTTGCCCTTCTCCGCCCGTCTTTGCCCTTCTCCGCCCGTCTTTGCCCTTCTCCGATACTTTCCGCACTTCTCCGCCCGTCTTTGCCCTTCTCCGCCCGTCTTTGCCCTTCTCCGCCCGTCTTTGCCCTTCTCCGATACTTTCCACACTTCTCCGCCCGTCTTTGCCCTTCTCCGCCCGTCTTTGCCCTTCTCCGCCCGTCTTTGCCCTTCTCCGCCCGTCTTTGCCCTTCTCCGCCCGTCTTTGCCCTTCTCCGCCCGTCTTTGCCCTTCTCTGCCCGTCTTTGCCCTTCTCCGCTACTTTCCGCACTTCTCCGCCCGTCTTTGCCCTTCTCCGCCCGTCTTTGCCCTTCTCCGCCCGTCTTTGCCCTTCTCCGCCCGTCTTTGCCCTTCTCCGATACTTTCCGCACTTCTCCGCCCGTCTTTGCCCTTCTCCGATACTTTCCGCACTTCTCCGCCCGTCTTTGCCCTTCTCCGATACTTTCCGCACTTCTCCGCCCGTCTTTGCCCTTCTCCGCCCGTCTTTGCCCTTCTCCGATACTTTCCGCACTTCTCCGCCCGTCTTTGCCCTTCTCCGATACTTTCCGCACTTCTCCGCCCGTCTTTGCCCTTCTCCGCCCGTCTTTGCCCTTCTCCGCCCGTCTTTGCCCTTCTCCGATACTTTCCGCACTTCTCCGCCCGTCTTTGCCCTTCTCCGCCCGTCTTTGCCCTTCTCCGATACTTTCCGCACTTCTCCGCCCGTCTTTGCCCTTCTCCGCCCGTCTTTGCCCTTCTCCGCCCGTCTTTGCCCTTCTCCGATACTTTCCGCACTTCTCCGCCCGTCTTTGCCCTTCTCCGATACTTTCCGCACTTCTCCGCCCGTCTTTGCCCTTCTCCGATACTTTCCGCACTTCTCCGCCCGTCTTTGCCCTTCTCCGCCCGTCTTTGCCCTTCTCCGCCCGTCTTTGCCCTTCTCCGCCCGTCTTTGCCCTTCTCCGATACTTTCCGCACTTCTCCGCCCGTCTTTGCCCTTCTCCGCCCGTCTTTGCCCTTCTCCGCCCGTCTTTGCCCTTCTCCGCCCGTCTTTGCCCTTCTCCGATACTTTCCGCACTTCTCCGCCCGTCTTTGCCCTTCTCCGATACTTTCCGCACTTCTCCGCCCGTCTTTGCCCTTCTCCGATACTTTCCGCACTTCTCCGCCCGTCTTTGCCCTTCTCCACCCGTCTTTGCCCTTCTCCGCCCGTCTTTGCCCTTCTCCGATACTTTCCGCACTTCTCCGCCCGTCTTTGCCCTTCTCCGATACTTTCCGCACTTCTCTGCCCGTCTTTGCCCTTCTCCGATACTTACCACACTTCTCCGCCCGTCTTTGCCCTTCTCCGCCCGTCTTTGCCCTTCTCCGCCCGTCTTTGCCCTTCTCCGCCCGTCTTTGCCCTTCTCCGATACTTTCCGCACTTCTCCGCCCGTCTTTGCCCTTCTCCGCCCGTCTTTGCCCTTCTCCGCCCGTCTTTGCCCTTCTCCGCCCGTCTTTGCCCTTCTCCGCCCGTCTTTGCCCTTCTCCGATACTTTCCGCACTTCTCCGCCCGTCTTTGCCCTTCTCCGATACTTTCCGCACTTCTCCGCCCGTCTTTGCCCTTCTCCGATACTTTCCGCACTTCTCCGCCCGTCTTTGCCCTTCTCCGCCCGTCTTTGCCCTTCTCCGCCCGTCTTTGCCCTTCTCCGCCCGTCTTTGCCCTTCTCCGCCCGTCTTTGCCCTTCTCCGATACTTTCCGCACTTCTCCGTCCGTCTTTGCCCTTCTCCACCCGTCTTTGCCCTTCTCCGCCCGTCTTTGCCCTTCTCCGCCCGTCTTTGCCCTTCTCCGCCTGTCTTTGCCCTTCTCCGATACTTTCCGCACTTCTCCGCCCGTCTTTGCCCTTCTCCGATACTTTCCGCACTTCTCCGCCCGTCTTTGCCCTTCTCCGATACTTTCCGCACTTCTCCGCCCGTCTTTGCCCTTCTCCGATACTTTCCGCACTTCTCCGCCCGTCTTTGTCCTTCTCCGCCCGTCTTTGCCCTTCTCCGCCCGTCTTTGCCCTTCTCCGATACTTTCCGCACTTCTCCGCCCGTCTTTGCCCTTCTCCGATACTTTCCGCACTTCTCCGCCCGTCTTTGCCCTTCTCCGATACTTTCCGCACTTCTCCTCCCGTCTTTGCCCTTCTCCGATACTTTCCGAACTTCTCCGCCCGTCTTTGCCCTTCTCCGATACTTTCCGCACTTCTCCGCCCGTCTTTGCCCTTCTCCGATACTTTCCGCACTTCTCCGCCCGTCTTTGCCCTTCTCCGCCCGTCTTTGCCCTTCTCCGCCCGTCTTTGCCCTTCTCCGCCCGTCTTTGCCCTTCTCCGCCCGTCTTTGTCCTTCTCCGCCCGTCTTTGCCCTTCTCCGATACTTTCCGCCCTTCTCCGCCCGTCTTTGCACTTCTCCGATACTTTCCGCCCTTCTCCGCCCGTCTTTGCCCTTCTCCGATACTTTCCGCACTTCTCCGCCCGTCTTTGCCCTTCTCCGCCCGTCTTTGCCCTTCTCCGCCGGTCTTTGCCCTTCTCCGCCCGTCTTTGCCCTTCTCCGATACTTTCCGCACTTCTCCGCCCGTCTTTGCCCTTCTCCGATACTTTCCGCACTTCTCCGCCCGTCTTTGCCCTTCTCCGATACTTTCCGCACTTCTCCGCCCGTCTTTGCCCTTCTCTGATACTTTCTGCACTTCTGCGCCCGTCTTTGCCCTTCTCCGCCCGTCTTTGCCCTTCTCCGCCCGTCTTTGCCCTTCTCCGCCCGTCTTTGCCCTTCTCCGATACTTTCCGCAGTTCTCCGCCCGTCTTTGCCCTTCTCCGATACTTTCCGCCCTTCTCCGCCCGTCTTTGCCCTTCTCCGATACTTTCCGCACTTCTCCGCCCGTCTTTGCCCTTCTCCGCCCGTCTTTGCCCTTCTCCGATACTTTCCGCACTTCTCCGCCCGTCTTTGCCCTTCTCCGATACTTTCCGCACTTCTCCGCCCGTCTTTGCCCTTCTCCGCCCGTCTTTGCCCTTCTCCGCCCGTCTTTGCCCTTCTCCGCCCATCTTTGCCCTTCTCCGCCCGACTTGCCCTTCTCCGCCCGTCTTTGCCCTTCTCCGCCCGTCTTTGCCCTTCTCCGCCCGTCTTTGCCCTTCTCCGATACTTTCCGCCCTTCTCCGCCCGTCTTTGCCCTTCTCCGATACTTTCCGCACTTCTCCGCCCGTCTTTGCCCTTCTCCGATACTTTCCACCCTTCTCCGCCCGTCTTTGCCCTTCTCCGATACTTTCCGCACTTCTCCGCCCGTCTTTGCCCTTCTCCGCCCGTCTTTGCCCTTCTCCGATACTTTCCGCACTTCTCCGCCCGTCTTTGCCCTTCTCCGATACTTTCCGCACTTCTCCGCCCGTCTTTGCCCTTCTCCGCCCGTCTTTGCCCTTCTCCGCCCGTCTTTGCCCTTCTCCGATACTTTCCGCCCTTCTCCGCCCGTCTTTGCCCTTCTCCGCCCGTCTTTGCCCTTCTCCGCCCGTCTTTGCCCTTCTCCGCCCGTCTTTGCCCTTCTCCGCCCGTCTTTGCCCTTCTCCGATACTTTCCGCACTTCTCCGCCCGTCTTTGCCCTTCTCCGCCCGTCTTTGCCCTTCTCCGCCCGTCTTTGCCCTTCTCCGCCCGTCTTTGCCCTTCTCCGCCCGTCTTTGTCCTTCTCCGCCCGTCTTTGCCCTTCTCCGATACTTTCCGCCCTTCTCCGCCCGTCTTTGCCCTTCTCCGCCCGTCTTTGCCCTTCTCCGCCCGTCTTTGCCCTTCTCCGCCCGTCTTTGCCCTTCTCCGCCCGTCTTTGCCCTTCTCCGCCCGTCTTTGCCCTTCTCCGATACTTTCCGCCCTTCTCCGCCCGTCTTTGCCCTTCTCCGCCCGTCTTTGCCCTTCTCCGCCCGTCTTTGCCCTTCTCCGCCCATCTTTGCCCTTCTCCGCCCGTCTTTGCCCTTCTCCGATACTTTCCGCCCTTCTCCGCCCGTCTTTGCCCTTCTCCGCCCGTCTTTGCCCTTCTCCGCCCGTCTTTGCCCTTCTCCGCCCGTCTTTGCCCTTCTCCGATATTTTACGCACTTCTCCGCCCGTCTTTGCCCTTCTCCGATATTTTACGCACTTCTCCGCCCGTCTTTGCCCTTCTCCGATATTTTACGCACTTCTCCGCCCGTCTTTGCCCTTCTCCGCCCGTCTTTGCCCTTCTCCGCCCGTCTTTGCCCTTCTCCGCCCGTCTTTGCCCTTCTCCGCCCGTCTTTGCCCTTCTCCGCCCGTCTTTGCCCTTCTCCGATACTTTCCGCCCTTCTCCGCCCGTCTTTGCCCTTCTCCGCCCGTCTTTGCCCTTCTCCGATACTTTCCGCCCTTCTCCGCCCGTCTTTGCCCTTCTCCGATACTTTCCGCCCTTCTCCGCCCGTCTTTGCCCTTCTCCGATACTTTCCGCCCTTCTCCGCCCGTCTTTGCCCTTCTCCGCCCGTCTTTGCCCTTCTCCGCCCGTCTTTGCCCTTCTCCGCCCGTCTTTGCCCTTCTCCGCCCGTCTTTGCCCTTCTCCGATACTTTCCGCCCTTCTCCGCCCGTCTTTGCCCTTCTCCGCCCGTCTTTGCCCTTCTCCGATACTTTCCGCCCTTCTCCGCCCGTCTTTGCCCTTCTCCGATACTTTCCGCCCTTCTCCGCCCGTCTTTGCCCTTCTCCGATACTTTCCGCCCTTCTCCGCCCGTCTTTGCCCTTCTCCGCCCGTCTTTGCCCTTCTCCGATACTTTCCGCACTTCTCCGCCCGTCTTTGCCCTTCTCCGATACTTTCCGCCCTTCTCCGCCCGTCTTTGCCCTTCTCCGCCCGTCTTTGCCCTTCTCCGCCCGTCTTTGCCCTTCTCCGATACTTTCCGCACTTCTCCGCCCGTCTTTGCACTTCTCCGATACTTTCCGCCCTTCTCCGCCCGTCTTTGCCCTTCTCCGCCCGTCTTTGCCCTTCTCCGATACTTTCCGCACTTCTCCGCCCGTCTTTGCCCTTCTCCGCCCGTCTTTGCCCTTCTCCGCCCGTCTTTGCCCTTCTCCGATACTTTCCGCACTTCTCCGCCCGTCTTTGCCCTTCTCCGCCCGTCTTTGCCCTTCTCCGCCCGTCTTTGCCCTTCTCCGCCCGTCTTTGCCCTTCTCCGATACTTTCCGCACTTCTCCGCCCGTCTTTGCCCTTCTCCGCCCGTCTTTGCCCTTCTCCGCCCGTCTTTGCCCTTCTCCGCCCGTCTTTGCCCTTCTCCGCCCGTCTTTGCCCTTCTCCGATACTTTCCGCACTTCTCCGCCCGTCTTTGCCCTTCTCCGATACTTTCCGCACTTCTCCGCCCGTCTTTGCCCTTCTCCGCCCGTCTTTGCCCTTCTCCGCCCGTCTTTGCCCTTCTCCGATACTTTCCGCACTTCTCCGCCCGTCTTTGCCCTTCTCCGCCCGTCTTTGCCCTTCTCCGCCGGTCTTTGCCCTTCTCCGATACTTTCCGCACTTCTCCGCCCGTCTTTGCCCTTCTCCGCCCGTCTTTGCCCTTCTCCGCCCGTCTTTGCCCTTCTCCGCCCGTCTTTGCCCTTCTCCGATACTTTCCGCACTTCTCCGCCCGTCTTTGCCCTTCTCCGCCCGTCTTTGCCCTTCTCCGATACTTTCCGCACTTCTCCGCCCGTCTTTGCCCTTCTCCGCCCGTCTTTGCCCTTCTCCGCCCATCTTAGCCCTTCTCCGCCCGTCTTTGCCCTTCTCCGATACTTTCCGCACTTCTCCGCCGGTCTTTGCCCTTCTCCGATACTTTCCGCACTTCTCCGCCCGTCTTTGCCCTTCTCCGCCCGTCTTTGCCCTTCTCCGCCCGTCTTTGCCCTTCTCCGATACTTTCCGCACTTCTCCGCCCGTCTTTGCCCTTCTCCGCCCGTCTTTGCCCTTCTCCGCCCGTCTTTGCCCTTCTCCGATACTTTCCGCACTTCTCCGCCCGTCTTTGCCCTTCTCCGATACTTTCCGCACTTCTCCGCCCGTCTTTGCCCTTCTCCGCCCGTCTTTGCCCTTCTCCGCCCGTCTTTGCCCTTCTCCGCCCGTCTTTGCCCTTCTCCGATACTTTCCGCACTTCTCCGCCCGTCTTTGCCCTTCTCCGCCCGTCTTTGCCCTTCTCCGCCGGTCTTTGCCCTTCTCCGATACTTTCCGCACTTCTCCGCCCGTCTTTGCCCTTCTCCGCCCGTCTTTGCCCTTCTCCGCCCGTCTTTGCCCTTCTCCGATACTTTCCGCACTTCTCCGCCCGTCTTTGCCCTTCTCCGCCCGTCTTTGCCCTTCTCCGCCCGTCTTTGCCCTTCTCCTCCCGTCTTTGCCCTTCTCCGCCCGTCTTTGCCCTTCTCCGATACTTTCCGCACTTCTCCGCCCGTCTTTGCCCTTCTCCGCCCGTCTTTGCCCTTCTCCGCCCGTCTTTGCCCTTCTCCGATACTTTCCGCACTTCTCCGCCCGTCTTTGCCCTTCTCCGCCCGTCTTTGCCCTTCTCCGCCCGTCTTTGCCCTTCTCCGCCCGTCTTTGCCCTTCTCCGCCCGTCTTTGCCCTTCTCCGCCGGTCTTTGCCCTTCTCCGATACTTTCCGCACTTCTCCGCCTGTCTTTGCCCTTCTCCGCCCGTCTTTGCCCTTCTCCGCCCGTCTTTGCCCTTCTCCGCCCGTCTTTGCCCTTCTCCGATACTTTCCGCACTTCTCCGCCCGTCTTTGCCCTTCTCCGCCCGTCTTTGCCCTTCTCCGATACTTTCCGCACTTCTCCGCCCGTCTTTGCCCTTCTCCGCCCGTCTTTGCCCTTCTCCGCCTGTCTTTGCCCTTCTCCGATACTTTCCGCACTTCTCCGCCCGTCTTTGCCCTTCTCCGATACTTTCCGCACTTCTCCGCCCGTCTTTGCCCTTCTCCGCCTGTCTTTGCCCTTCTCCGCCGGTCTTTTCCCTTCTCCGCCCGTCTTTGCCCTTCTCCGCCGGTCTTTGCCCTTCTCCGATACTTTCCGCACTTCTCCGCCCGTCTTTGCCCTTCTCCGCCCGTCTTTGCCCTTCTCCGCCCGTCTTTGCCCTTCTCCGCCCGTCTTTGCCCTTCTCCGATACTTTCCGCACTTCTCCGCCCGTCTTTGCCCTTCTCTGCCCGTCTTTGCCCTTCTCCGATACTTTCCGCACTTCTCCGCCCGTCTTTGCCCTTCTCCGCCCGTCTTTGCCCTTCTCCGCCCATCTTTGCCCTTCTCCAATACTTTCCGCACTTCTTCGCCGGTCTTTGCCCTTCTCCGATACTTTCCGCACTTCTCCGCCCGTCTTTGCCCTTCTCCGCCCGTCTTTGCCCTTCTCCGCCCGTCTTTGCCCTTCTCCGATACTTTCCGCACTTCTCCGCCCGTCTTTGCCCTTCTCCGATACTTTCCGCACTTCTCCGCCCGTCTTTGCCCTTCTCCGCCCGTCTTTGCCCTTCTCCGCCCGTCTTTGCCCTTCTCCGCCCGTCTTTGCCCTTCTCCGCCCGTCTCTGCCCTTCTCCGATACTTTCCGCACTTCTCCGCCCGTCTTTGCCCTTCTCCGCCCGTCTTTGCCCTTCTCTGCCCGTCTTTGCCCTTCTCCGCCCGTCTTTGCCCTTCTCCGCCCGTCTTTGCCCTTCTCCGCCCGTCTTTGCCCTTCTCCGATACTTTCCGCACTTCTCCACCCGTCTTTGCCCTTCTCCGCCCGTCTTTGCCCTTCTCCGCCCGTCTTTGCCCTTCTCCGATACTTTCCGCACTTCTCCGCCCGTCTTTGCCCTTCTCCGCCCGTCTTTGCCCTTCTCCGCCCGTCTTTGCCCTTCTCCGATACTTTCCGCACTTCTCCGCCCGTCTTTGCCCTTCTCCGCCCGTCTTTGCCCTTCTCCGCCCGTCTTTGCCCTTCTCCGCCCGTCTTTGCCCTTCTCCGATACTTTCCGCACTTCTCCGCCCGTCTTTGCCCTTCTCCGCCCGTCTTTGCCCTTCTCCGCCCGTCTTTGCCCTTCTCCGCCCGTCTTTGCCCTTCTCCGCCCGTCTTTGCCCTTCTCCGATACTTTCCGCACTTCTCCGCCCGTCTTTGCCCTTCTCCGCCCGTCTTTGCCCTTCTCCGCCCGTCTTTGCCCTTCTCCGATACTTTCCGCACTTCTCCGCCCGTCTTTGCCCTTCTCCGCCCGTCTTTGCCCTTCTCCGCCCGTCTTTGCCCTTCTCCGCCCGTCTTTGCCCTTCTCCGATACTTTCCGCACTTCTCCGCCCGTCTTTGCCCTTCTCCGCCCGTCTTTGCCCTTCTCCGCCCGTCTTTGCCCTTCTCCGCCGGTCTTTGCCCTTCTCCGATACTTTCCGCACTTCTCCGCCCGTCTTTGCCCTTCTCCGCCCGTCTTTGCCCTTCTCCGCCCGTCTTTGCCCTTCTCCGATACTTTCCGCACTTCTCCGCCCGTCTTTGCCCTTCTCCGCCCGTCTTTGCCCTTCTCCGATATTTTACGCACTTCTCCGCCCGTCTTTGCCCTTCTCCGCCCGTCTTTGCCCTTCTCCGCCCATTTTTGCCCTTCTCCGCCCGTCTTTGCCCTTCTCCGATACTTTCCGCACTTCTCCGCCGGTCTTTGCCCTTCTCCGCCCGTCTTTGCCCTTCTCCGCCCGTCTTTGCCCTTCTCCGATACTTTCCGCACTTCTCCGCCCGTCTTTGCCCTTCTCCGATACTTTCCGCACTTCTCCGCCCGTCTTTGCCCTTCTCCGCCCGTCTTTGCCCTTCTCCGCCCGTCTTTGCCCTTCTCCGCCCGTCTTTGCCCTTCTCCGATACTTTCCGCACTTCTCCGCCCGTCTTTGCCCTTCTCCGCCCGTCTTTGCCCTTCTCCGCCCGTCTTTGCCCTTCTCTGCCCGTCTTTGCCCTTCTCCGCCCGTCTTTGCCCTTCTCCGATACTTTCCGCACTTCTCCGCCCGTCTTTGCCCTTCTCCGCCCGTCTTTGCCCTTCTCCGCCGGTCTTTGCCCTTCTCCGATACTTTCCGCACTTCTCCGCCCGTCTTTGCCCTTCTCCGCCCGTCTTTGCCCTTCTCCGCCCGTCTTTGCCCTTCTCCGATACTTTCCGCACTTCTCCGCCCGTCTTTGCCCTTCTCCGCCCGTCTTTGCCCTTCTCCGCCCGTCTTTGCCCTTCTCCTCCCGTCTTTGCCCTTCTCCGCCCGTCTTTGCCCTTCTCCGATACTTTCCGCACTTCTCCGCCCGTCTTTGCCCTTCTCCGCCCGTCTTTGCCCTTCTCCGCCCGTCTTTGCCCTTCTCCGCCGGTCTTTGCCCTTCTCCGATACTTTCCGCACTTCTCCGCCCGTCTTTGCCCTTCTCCGCCCGTCTTTGCCCTTCTCCGCCGGTCTTTGCCCTTCTCCGATACTTTCCGCACTTCTCCGCCCGTCTTTGCCCTTCTCCGCCCGTCTTTGCCCTTCTCCGATACTTTCCGCACTTCTCCGCCCGTCTTTGCCCTTCTCCGCCCGTCTTTGCCCTTCTCCGCCCGTCTTTGCCCTTCTCCGATACTTTCCGCACTTCTCCGCCCGTCTTTGCCCTTCTCCGATACTTTCCGCACTTCTCCGCCCGTCTTTGCCCTTCTCCGCCTGTCTTTGCCCTTCTCCGCCGGTCTTTTCCCTTCTCCGCCCGTCTTTGCCCTTCTCCGCCCGTCTTTGCCCTTCTCCGATACTTTCCGCACTTCTCCGCCCGTCTTTGCCCTTCTCCGCCCGTCTTTGCCCTTCTCCGCCCGTCTTTGCCCTTCTCCGCCGGTCTTTGCCCTTCTCCGATACTTTCCGCACTTCTCCGCCCGTCTTTGCCCTTCTCCGCCCGTCTTTGCCCTTCTCCGCCCGTCTTTGCCCTTCTCCGCCCGTCTTTGCCCTTCTCCGATACTTTCCGCACTTCTCCGCCCGTCTTTGCCCTTCTCCGCCCGTCTTTGCCCTTCTCCGATACTTTCCGCACTTCTCCGCCCGTCTTTGCCCTTCTCCGCCCGTCTTTGCCCTTCTCCGCCCATCTTTGCCCTTCTCCGCCCGTCTTTGCCCTTCTCTGATACTTTCCGCACTTCTCCGCCGGTCTTTGCCCTTCTCCGATACTTTCCGCACTTCTCCGCCCGTCTTTGCCCTTCTCCGCCCGTCTTTGCCCTTCTCCGATACTTTCCGCTCTTCTCCGCCCGTCTTTGCCCTTCTCCGATACTTTCCGCACTTCTCCGCCCGTCTTTGCCCTTCTCCGCCCGTCTTTGCCCTTCTCCGCCCGTCTTTGCCCTTCTCCGATACTTTCCGCACTTCTCCGCCCGTCTTTGCCCTTCTCCGCCCGTCTTTGCCCTTTTCCGATACTTTCCGCACTTCTCCGCCGGTCTTTGCCCTTCTCCGATACTTTCCGCACTTCTCCGCCCGTCTTTGCCCTTCTCCGCCCGTCTTTGCCCTTCTCCGCCATTCTTTGCCCTTCTCCGATACTTTCTGCACTTCTCCGCCCGTCTTTGCCCTTCTCCGATACTTTCCGCACTTCTCCGCCCGTCTTTGCCCTTCTCCGCCCGTCTTTGCCCTTCTCCGCCCGTCTTTGCCCTTCTCCGCCCGTCTTTGCCCTTCTCCGCCCGTCTTTGCCCTTCTCCGATACTTTCCGCACTTCTCCGCCCGTCTTTGCCCTTCTCCGCCCGTCTTTGCCCTTCTCCGCCCGTCTTTGCCCTTCTCCGATACTTTCCGCACTTCTCCGCCCGTCTTTGCCCTTCTCCGCCCGTCTTTGCCCTTCTCCGCCCGTCTTTGCCCTTTTCCGATACTTTCCGCACTTCTCCGCCGGTCTTTGCCCTTCTCCGATACTTTCCGCACTTCTCCGCCCGTCTTTGCCCTTCTCCGCCCGTCTTTGCCCTTCTCCGATACTTTCCGCACTTCTCCGCCCGTCTTTGCCCTTCTCCGATACTTTCCGCACTTCTCCGCCCGTCTTTGCCCTTCTCCGCCCGTCTTTGCCCTTCTCCGCCCGTCTTTGCCCTTCTCCGATACTTTCCGCACTTCTCCGCCCGTCTTTGCCCTTCTCCGATACTTTCCGCACTTCTCCGCCCGTCTTTGCCCTTCTCCGCCCGTCTTTGCCCTTCTCCGCCCGTCTTTGCCCTTCTCCGATACTTTCCGCACTTCTCCGCCCGTCTTTGCCCTTCTCCGATACTTTCCGCCCTTCTCCGCCCGTCTTTGCCCTTCTCCGCCCGTCTTTGCCCTTCTCCGCCCGTCTTTGCCCTTCTCCGCCCGTCTTTGCCCTTCTCCGATATTTTACGCACTTCTCCGCCCGTCTTTGCCCTTCTCCGATATTTTACGCACTTCTCCGCCCGTCTTTGCCCTTCTCCGATACTTTCCGCACTTCTCCGCCCGTCTTTGCCCTTCTCCGCCCGTCTTTGCCCTTCTCCGCCCGTCTTTGCCCTTCTCCGCCCGTCTTTGCCCTTCTCCGATACTTTCCGCACTTCTCCGCCCGTCTTTGCCCTTCTCCGCCCGTCTTTGCCCTTCTCCGCCCGTCTTTGCCCTTCTCCGCCCGTCTTTGCCCTTCTCCGATACTTTCCGCCCTTCTCCGCCCGTCTTTGCCCTTCTCCGCCCGTCTTTGCCCTTCTCCGATACTTTCCGCTCTTCTCCGCCCGTCTTTGCCCTTCTCCGATACTTTCCGCCCTTCTCCGCCCGTCTTTGCCCTTCTCCGCCCGTCTTTGCCCTTCTCCGCCCGTCTTTGCCCTTCTCCGCCCGTCTTTGCCCTTCTCCGCCCGTCTTTGCCCTTCTCCGATATTTTACGCACTTCTCCGCCCGTCTTTGCACTTCTCCGCCCGTCTTTGCCCTTCTCCGCCCGTCTTTGCCCTTCTCCGCCCGTCTTTGCCCTTCTCCGATATTTTACGCACTTCTCCGCCCGTCTTTGCCCTTCTCCGCCCGTCTTTGCCCTTCTCCGCCCGTCTTTGCCCTTCTCCGCCCGTCTTTGCCCTTCTCCGCCCGTCTTTGCCCTTCTCCGATATTTTACGCACTTCTCCGCCCGTCTTTGCCCTTCTCCGATATTTTACGCACTTCTCCGCCCGTCTTTGCCCTTCTCCGATATTTTACGCACTTCTCCGCCCGTCTTTGCCCTTCTCCGATATTTTACGCACTTCTCCGCCCGTCTTTGCCCTTCTCCGATATTTTACGCACTTCTCCGCCCGTCTTTGCCCTTCTCCGATATTTTACGCACTTCTCCGCCCGTCTTTGCCCTTCTCCGATATTTTACGCCCTTCTCCGCCCGTCTTTGCCCTTCTCCGATATTTTACGCACTTCTCCGCCTGTCTTTGCCCTTCTCCGCCCGTCTTTGCCCTTCTCCGCCCGTCTTTGCCCTTCTCCGCCCGTCTTTGCCCTTCTCCGATATTTTACGCACTTCTCCGCCCGTCTTTGCCCTTCTCCGGTATTTTACGCACTTCTCCGCCCGTCTTTGCCCTTCTCCGATACTTTCCGCACTTCTCCGCCCGTCTTTGCCCTTCTCCGATATTTTACGCACTTCTCCGCCCGTCTTTGCCCTTCTCCGATATTTTACGCACTTCTCCGCCCGTCTTTGCCCTTCTCCGCCCGTCTTTGCCCTTCTCCGCCCGTCTTTGCCCTTCTCCGCCCGTCTTTGCCCTTCTCCGCCCGTCTTTGCGCTTCTCCGATATTTTACGCACTTCTCCGCCCGTCTTTGCCCTTCTCCGATATTTTACGCACTTCTCCGCCCGTCTTTGCCCTTCTCCGATATTTTACGCACTTCTCCGCCCGTCTTTGCCCTTCTCCGATATTTTACGCACTTCTCCGCCCGTCTTTGCCCTTCTCCGATATTTTACGCACTTCTCCGCCCGTCTTTGCCCTTCTCCGATATTTTACGCACTTCTCCGCCCGTCTTTGCCCTTCTCCGATACTTTCCGCACTTCTCCGCCCGTCTTTGCCCTTCTCCGCCCGTCTTTGCCCTTCTCCGCCCGTCTTTGCCCTTCTCCGATATTTTACGCACTTCTCCGCCCGTCTTTGCCCTTCTCCGATATTTTACGCACTTCTCCGCCCGTCTTTGCCCTTCTCCGATATTTTACGCACTTCTCCGCCCGTCTTTGCCTTCTCCGATATTTTACGCACTTCTCCGCCCGTCTTTGCCCTTCTCCGCCCGTCTTTGCCCTTCTCCGCCCGTCTTTGCCCTTCTCCGCCCGTCTTTGCCCTTCTCGCGTCTTGCCTCGATATTTACGCACTTCTCCGCCCGTCTTTGCCCTTCTCCGCCCGTCTTTGCCCTTCTCCGCCCGTCGTCTTTGCCCTTCTCCGCCCGTCTTTGCCCTTCTCCGCCCGTCTTTGCCCTTCTCCGATACTTTCCGCACTTCTCCGCCCGTCTTTGCCCTTCTCCGATACTTCTGCACTTCTCCGCCGTCTTTGCCCTTCTCCGATACTTTCCGCACTTCTCCGCCCGTCTTTGCCCTTCTCCGCCCGTCTTTGCCCTTCTCCGCCCGTCTTTGCCCTTCTCCGCCCGTCTTTGCCCTTCTCCGCCCGTCTTTGCCCTTCTCCGATACTTTCCGCACTTCTCCGCCCGTCTTTGCCCTTCTCCGCCCGTCTTTGCCCTTCTCCGCCCGTCTTTGCCCTTCTCCGATACTTTCCGCACTTCTCCGCCCGTCTTTGCCCTTCTCCGCCCGTCTTTGCCCTTCTCCGCCCGTCTTTGCCCTTCTCCGATACTTTCCGCACTTCTCCGCCCGTCTCTTTGCCCTTCTCCGCCCGTCTTTGCCCTTCTCCGCCCGTCTTTGCCCTTCTCCG
>NW_027207041.1:0-65000 GCF_032191515.1 Phaenicophaeus curvirostris | reverse complement strand
CTTTGTGCTAGTCCCTCCCCTTTTTATAATCCTCTGTCTGTCTGCAGTGCTCCTAGTTCCTCTCAAAAAAAGTCAGCGCTTTTTTATGTACACACATGGCCTTATGAGAAACAGCTGAGAGGACTGGGGTTGTTTAGTCTGGAGAAAAGGAGGCTGAGGGGAGACTTCATTGCTCTCTACAATTACCTGAAAGGAGATTGTAGAGAGGAGGATGATGGCCATTTCTCCCAAGTGACAGGGGACAGGACAAGAGGGAATGGCCTCAAGCTCCACCAGGGGAATCTGCAGCTTGCAGTGAAAGCGCTTCCAGAGGGAAGTCTAAAGAGGGCAAACACTTGATGGTAGCAGCTTCCCTGCGGGAGATATTCTATTTTCCAAAATCGCATTATTAGCCGCATTTAAGATACAATTCAGTACCCTATCCTAAAGCTTGCTGTTAGGAGGGAATCTGCAGCTTGCAGTGAAAGCGCTTCCAGAGGGGAGTCTAATGAGGGCAAACATTTGATGGTAGCAGCTTCACTGCGGGAGATACTCTCTTTGCCAAAATCGCATTATTAGGCAAAAGTAAGTTACAATTCAGTACCCTATCCTAAAGCTTGCTGTTAGGAGGGAATCTGAAGCTTGCAGTGAAAGCGCTTCCAGAGGGGAGTCTAACGAGGGCAAACATTTGATGGTAGCAGCTTCCCTGCGGGAGATAGTCTCTTTGCCAAAATCGCATTATTAGGCGAAAGTAAGTTACCATTCAGTACCCAATCCTAAAGCTTGCTGTTAGGAGGGAATCTGAACCTTGCAGTGAAAGCGCTTCCAGAGATGAGTCTAACGAGGGCAAACATTTGATGGTAGCAGCTTCCCTGCGGGAGATATTCTCTTTTCCAAAATCGCATTCTAAGCCGCAGTTAAGGTACAATTCAGTACCCTATCCTAAAGCTTGCTGTTAGGAGGGAATCTGCAGCTTGCAGTGAAAGCGCTTCCAGAGGGGAGTCTAATGAGGGCAAACATTTGATGGTACCTGCTTCCCTGCGGGAAATACTCTCTTTTACAAAACCGCATTATTAGGCGAAAGTACGTTACAATTAAGTACCCTATCCTACAGCTTGCTGTTAGGAGGGAATCTGCAGCTTGCACTGAAAGCGCTTCCAGAGGGGAGTCTAATGAGGGCAAACACTTGATGGTAGCAGCATCCCTGCGGGAGATACTCTCTTTGCCAAAATCGCATTATTAGGCGAAAGTAAGTTACAATTCAGTACCCTATCCTAAAGCTTGCTGTTAGGAGGGAATCTGCAGCTTGCAGTGAAAGCGCTTCCAGATGGGAGTCTAATGAGGGCAAACACTTGATTGTAGCAGCTTCCCTGCGGGAGATACTCTCTTTTACAAAATAGCATTTTTAGGCAAAAGTAAGATACAATTCAGTACCCTATCGTAAAGCTTCCTGTTAGGAGGGAATCTGCAGCTTGCAGTGAAAGCACTTCCAGAGGGGAGTCTAACGAGGGCAAACATTTGATGGTAGCAGCTTCCCTGCGGGAGATACTCTCTTTTCCATAATCGCATTATTAGCCGCATTAAAGTTACAATGCAGTACACTGTCCTACAGCTTGCTGTTAGGAGGGAATCTGCACCTTGCAGGGAAAGCGCTTCCAGAGATGAGTCTAACGAGGGCAAACATTTGATGGTAGCAGCTTCCCTGCGGGAGATACTCTCTTTGCCAAAATCGCATTATTAGGCGAAAGTAAGTTACACTTCAGTACACTATCCTAAAGCTTTCTGTTAGGAGAGAATCTGCAGCTTGCAGTGAATGCACTTCCAGAGGGGAGTCTAATGAGGGCAAATGCTTCATGGTAGAAGCTTCCCTGCGGGAAATACTCTCTTTTCCAAAATCGCATTTTTAGGCGAAAGTAAGTTACAATTCAGTACCCTATCCTACAGCTTGCTGTTAGGAGGGAATCTGCAGCTTGCTTCCCGCAGGGAAGCTGCTACCATCAAATGTTTGCCCTCGTTAGATTCCCCTCTGGAAGCGCTTTCTCTGCAAGCTGCAGATTCCCTCCTAACAGCAAGCTTTAGAATAGGGTACTGAATTGTAACTTACTTTCGCCTAATAATGCGATTTTGGAAAAGAGACTATCTCCCGCAGGGAAGCTGCTACCATCAAATGTTTGCCCTCATTAGACTCCCCTCTGGAAGCGCTTTCACTGCAAGCTGCAGATTCCCTCCTAACAGCAAGCTTTAGGATAGGGTACTGAATTGTAACTTACTTTCACCTAATAAAGCGATTTTGGAAAAGAGACTATCTCCCACAGGAAAGCTGCTACCATCAAATGTTTGCCCTCGTTAGACTCCCCTCTGGAAGCGCTTTCACTGCAAGCTGCAGATTCCCTCCTAACAGCAAGCTTTAGGATAGGGTACTGAATTGTAACTTACTTTCGCCTAATAATGCGATTTTAGCAAAGAGAGTATCTCCCTCAGGGAAGCTGCTACCATCAAATGTTTGCCCTCATTAGACTCCCCTCTGGAAGCGCTTTCACTGCAAGCTGCAGATTCCCTCCTAACAGCAAGCTTTAGGATAGGGTACTGAATTGTATCTTAACTGCGGCTAATAAGGCGATTTTGTCAAAGAGAGTATCTCCCGCAGGGAAGCTGCTACCATCAAATGCTTTCCCTCATTAGACTCCCCTCTGGAAGCGCTTTCACTGCAAGCTGCAGATTCCCTCCTAACAGCAAGCTTTAGGATAGGGTACTGAATTGTAACTTACTTTCGCCTAATAATGCGATTTTGGCAAAGAGACAATCTCCCGCAGGAAAGCTGCTACCATCAAATGTTTGCCCTCATTAGACTCCCCTCTGGAAGCGCTTTCACTGCAATCTGCAGATTCCCTCCTAACAGCAAGCTTTAGGATAGGGTACTGAATTGTAACTTAACTGCGGCTCATAAGGCGATTTTGGAAAAGAGAGTATCTCCCGCAGGGAAGCTGCTACCATCAAATATTTGCCCTCATTAGACTCCCCTCTGGAAGCGCTTTCTCTGCAAGCTGCAGATTCCCTCCTAACAGCAAGCTTTAGGATAGGGTACTGAATTGTAACTTACTTTCACCTAATAATGCGTTTTTAGCAAAGAGAGTATCTCCCGCAGGGAAGCTGCTACCATCAAATGTTTGCCCTCATTAGACTCCCCTCTGGAAGCACTTTCACTGCAAGGTGCAGATTCCCTCATAACAGCAAGCTTTAGGATAGGGTCCTGAACTGTAACTTAACTGCGGCTAATAATGCGATTTTGGCAAAGAGAGTATCTCCCGCAGGGAAGCTGCTACCATCAAATGTTTGCCCTCGTTAGACTCCCCTCTGGAAGCGCTTTCACTGCAAGCTTCAGATTCCCTCCTAACAGCAAGCTTTAGAATAGGGTACTGAATTGTAACTTACTTTCGCCTAATAATGCGATTTTGGAAAAGAGAGTATCTCCCGCAGGGAAGCTGCTACCATCAAATGTTTGCCCTCATTAGACTCCCCTCTGGAAGCGCTTTCACTGCAAGCTGCAGATTCCCTCCTAACAGCAAGCTTTAGGATAGGGTGCTGAATTGTATCTTACTTTCACCTAATAATGCGATTTTGGCAAAGAGAGTATCTCCCGCAGGAAAGCTGCTACCATCAAATGTTTGCCCTCGTTAGACTCCCCTCTGGAAGCGCTTTCACTGCAAGCTGCAGATTCCCTCCTAACAGCAAGCTTTAGAATAGGGTACTGAATTGTAACTTACTTTCGCCTAATAAGGCGTTTTTAGCAAAGAGAGTATCTCCCACAGGGAAGCTGCTACCATCAAATGTTTGCCCTCGTTAGACTCCCCTCTGGAAGCGCTTTCACTGCAAGCTGCAGATTCCCTCCTAACAGCAAGCTTTAGGATAGGGTACTGAATTGTAACTTACTTTCGCCTAATAATGCGATTATGGAAAAGAGACTGTCTCCCGCAGGAAAGCTGCTACCATCAAATGTTTGCCCTCATTAGACTCCCCTCTGGAAGCGCTTTCACTGCAAGCTGCAGATTCCCTCCTAACAGCAAGCTTTAGGATAGGGTACTGAATTGTAACTTACTTTCGCCTAATAAGGCGTTTTTAGCAAAGAGAGTATCTCTCACAGGGAAGCTGCTACCATCAAATGTTTGCCCTCGTTAGACTCCCCTCTGGAAGCGCTTTCACTGCAAGCTGCAGATTCCCTCCTAACAGCAAGCTTTAGGATAGGGTACTGAATTGTAACTTACTTTCGCCTAATAATGCGATTTTGGCAAAGAGACTATCTCCCGCAGGGAAGCTGCTACCATCAAATGTTTGCCCTCATTAGACTCCCCTCTGGAAGCGCTTTCTCTGCAAGCTGCAGATTCCCTCCTAACAGCAAGTTTATGATAGGGTACGGAATTGTAACTTACTTTCGCCTAATAAGGCGTTTTTCGAAAAGAGTATCTCCCGCAGGGAAACTGCTACCATCAAATGTTTGCCCTCATTAGACTCCCCTCTGGAAGCGCTTTCATTGCAAGCTGCAGATTCCCTCCTAACAGCAAGCTTTAGTATAGGGTACTGAATTGTAACTTAACTGCGTCTAATAAGGCGATTATGGCAAAGAGACTATCTCCGGCAGGGAAGCTGCTACCATCAAATGTTTGCCCTCATTAGACTCCCCTCTGGAAGCGCTTTCACTGCAAGCTGCAGATTCCCTCCTAACAGCAAGCTTTAGGATAGGGTACTGAATTGTAACTTAACTGCGGCTAATAAGGCGATATTGGAAAAGAGAGTATTTCCCGCAGGGAAGCTGCTACCATCAAATGTTTGCCCTCATTAGACTCCCCTCTGGAAGCACTTTCACTGCAAGCTGCAGATTCCCTCCTAACAGCAAGCTTTAGGATAGGGTACTGAATTGTAACTTACTTTCGCCTAATAATGCGATTTTCGCAAAGAGAGTATATCCCGCAGGGAAGCTGCTACCATCAAATGTTTGCCCTCATTAGACTCCCCTCTGGAAGCGCTTTCACTGCAAGCTGCAGATTCCCTCCTAACAGCAAGTTTATGATAGGGTACGGAATTGTAACTTACTTTCGCCTAATAAGGCGATTTTCCAAAAGAGTATCTCCTTCAGGGAAGCTGATACTATCAAATGTTTGCCCTCGTTAGACTCCCCTCTGGAAGCACTTTCACTGCAAGCTGCAGATTCCCTCCTAACAGCAAGCTTTAGGATAGGGTACTGAATTGTAACTTACTTTAGCCTAATAGTGCGATTTTGGCAAAGAGAGTATCTCCCGCAGGGATGCTGCTACCATCAAATATTTGCCCTCATTAGACTCCCCTCTGGAAGCGCTTTCACTGCAAGCTGCAGATTCCCTCCTAACAGCAATCTTTAGGATAGGGTACTGAATTGTAACTTACTTTCGCCTAATAATGCGATTTTGACAAAGAGAGTATCTCCCGCAGGGAAGCTGCTACCATCAAATGTTTGCCCTCGTTAGACTCCCCTCTGGAAGCGCTTTCACTGCAAGCTGCAGATTCCCTCCTAACAGCAAGCTTTAGGATAGGGTACTGAATTGTAACTTACTTTCGCCTAATAATGCGATTTTGGCAAAGAGAGTATCTCCCGCAGGGAAGCTGCTACCATCAAATCTTTGCCCTCATTAGACTCCCGTCTGGAAGCGCTTTCACTGCAAGCTGCAGATTCCCTCCTAACAGCAAGCTTTAGGATAGGGTACTGAATTGTTTCTTAACTGCAGCTAATAATGCGAATTTGGCAAAGAGAATATCTCCCGCAGGGAAGCTGCTACCATCAAATATTTGCCCTCATTAGACTCCCCTCTGGAAGCGCTTTCACTGCAAGCTGCAGATTCCCTCCTAACAGCAAGCTTTAGAATAGGGTACTGAATTGTAACTTACTTTCGCCTAGTAATGAGATTTTGGCAAAGAGAGTATCTCCCGCAGGGAAGCTGCTACCATCAAATGTTTGCCCTCGTTAGACTCCCCTCTGGAAGCGCTTTCACTGCAAGCTGCAGATTCCCTCCTAACAGCAAGCTTTAGGATAGGGTACTGAATTGTAACTTACTGTCGCCTAATAATGTGATTTTGGCAAAGAGACTGTCTCCCGCAGAGAAGCTGTTACCATCAAACGTTTGCCCTCATTAGACTCCCCTCTGGAAGCGCTTTCACTGCAAGCTGCAGATTCCCTCCTAACAGCAAGCTTTAGGATAGGGTACTGAATTGTAACTTAACTGCGGCTCATAAGGCGATTTTGGCAAAGAGACTATCTCCGCAGGGAAGCTGCTACCATCAAATGTTTGCCCTCATTAGACTCCCCTCTGGAAGCGCTTTCACTGCAAGCTGCAGATTCCTTCCTAACAGCAAGCTTTAGGATAGGGTACTGAATTGTAACTTACTTTCGCCTAATAATGCGATTTTGGCAAAGAGACTATTACTCGCAGGGAAGCTGCTGCCACCAAATGTTTGCCCTCATTAGACTCCCCTCTGGAAGCGCTTTCACTGCAAGCTGCAGATTCCCTCCTAACAGCAAGCTTTAGGATAGGGTACTGAATTGTAACTTACTTTCGCCTAATAATGCGATTTTGGCAAAGAGACTATCTCCCGCAGGGAAGCTGCTACCATCAAATGTTTGCCCTCATTAGACTCCCCTCTGGAAGCGCTTTCACTGCAAGCTGCAGATTCCCTCCTAACAGCAAGCTTTAGGATAGGGTACTGAATTGTAACTTACTTTCGCCTAATAATGCGATTTTGGCAAAGAGAGTATCTCCCGCAGGGAAGCTGCTACCATCAAATCTTTGCCCTCATTAGACTCCCCTCTGGAAGCGCTTTCACTGCAAGCTGCAGATTCCCTCCTAACAGCAAGCTTTAGGATAGGGTACTGAATTGTAACTTAATTGCAGCTAAAAAGGCGATTTTGGCAAAGAGAATATCTCCCGCAGGGAAGCTGCTACCATCAAATGTTTGCCCTCATTAGACTCCCCTCTGGAAGCGCTTTCACTGCAAGCTGCACATTCCCTCCTAACAGCAAGCTTTAGGATAGGGTACTGAATTGTAACTTAACTGCGGCTAATAAGGCGATTTTGGCAAAGAGAGTATCTCCCGCAGGGAAGCTGCTACCATAAAATGTTTGCCCTCGTTAGACTCCCCTCTGGAAGCGCTTTCACTGCAAGCTGCAGATTCCCTCCTAACAGCAAGCTTTAGGATAGGGTACTGAATTGTAACTTACTTTCGCCTAATAATGCGATTTTGGCAAAGAGACTATCTCCCGCAGGGAAGCTGCTACCATCAAATGTTTGCCCTCATTAGACTCCCCTCTGGAAGCACTTTCACTGCAAGCTGCAGATTCCCTCCTAACAGCAAGCTTTAGGATAGGGTACTGAATTGTAACTTACTTTCGCCTAATAATGCGATTTTGGCAAAGAGAGTATCTCCCGCAGGGAAGCTGCTACCATCAAATGTTTGCCCTCATTAGACTCCCCTCTGGAAGCGCTTTCTCTGCAAGCTGCAGATTTCCTCCTAACAGCAAGTTTATGATAGGGTACTGAATTGTAACTTAACTGCGGCTAATAATGCGATTTTGGCAAAGAGAGTATCTCCCGCAGGGAAGCTGCTACCATCAAATGTTTGCCCTCGTTAGACTCCCCTCTGGAAGCGCTTTCACTGCAAGCTGCAGATTCCCTCCTAACAGCAAGCTTTAGGATAGGGTACTGAATTGTAACTTACTTTCGCCTAATAATGCGATTTTGGCAAAGAGACTATCTCCCGCAGGGAAGCTGCTACCATCAAATGTTTGCCCTCATTAGACTCCCCTCTGGAAGCGCTTTCTCTGCAAGCTGCAGATTCCCTCCTAACAGCAAGTTTATGATAGGGTACGGAATTGTAACTTACTTTCGCCTAATAAGGCGATTTTCGAAAAGAGTATCTCCCGCAGGGAAACTGCTACCATCAAATGTTTGCCCTCATTAGACTCCCCTCTGGAAGCGCTTTCATTGCAAGCTGCAGATTCCCTCCTAACAGCAAGCTTTAGGATAGGGTACTGAATTGTAACTTAACTGCGTCTAATAAGGCGATTATGGCAAAGAGACTATCTCCGGCAGGGAAGCTGCTACCATCAAATGTTTGCCCTCATTAGACTCCCCTCTGGAAGCGCTTTCACTGCAAGCTGCAGATTCCCTCCTAACAGCAAGCTTTAGGATAGGGTACTGAATTGTAACTTAACTGCGGCTAATAAGGCGATATTGGAAAAGAGAGTATCTCCCGCAGGGAAGCTGCTACCATCAAATGTTTGCCCTCATTAGACTCCCCTCTGGAAGCACTTTCACTGCAAGCTGCAGATTCCCTCCTAACAGCAAGCTTTAGGATAGGGTACTGAATTGTAACTTACTTTCGCCTAATAATGCGATTTTCGCAAAGAGAGTATATCCCGCAGGGAAGCTGCTACCATCAAATGTTTGCCCTCATTAGACTCCCCTCTGGAAGCGCTTTCACTGCAAGCTGCAGATTCCCTCCTAACAGCAAGTTTATGATAGGGTACGGAATTGTAACTTACTTTCGCCTAATAAGGCGATTTTCCAAAAGAGTATCTCCTTCAGGGAAGCTGATACTATCAAATGTTTGCCCTCGTTAGACTCCCCTCTGGAAGCACTTTCACTGCAAGCTGCAGATTCCCTCCTAACAGCAAGCTTTAGGATAGGGTACTGAATTGTAACTTACTTACGCCTAATAAGGCGATTTTGGCAAAGAGAGTATCTCCCGCAGGGAAGCTGCTACCATCAAATGTTTGCCCTCATTAGACTCCCCTCTGGAAGCGCTTTCACTGCAAGCTGCAGATTCCCTCCTAACAGCAAGCTTTAGGATAGGGTACTGAATTGTAACTTAGTTTCGGCAAATAAGGCGATATTGGCAAAGAGAGTATCTCCCGCAGGGAAGCTGCTACCATCAAATATTTGCTCTCATTAGACTCTTCTGTGGAAGCGCTTTCACTGCAAGCTGCAGATTCCCTCCTAACAGCTAGCTTTAGGATAGGGTACTGAATTGTAACTTACTTTCGCCTAATAATACGATTTTGGCAAAGAGAGTATCTCCCGCAGGGAAGCTGCTACCATCAAATGTTTGCCTTCATTAGACTCCCCTCTGGAAGCGCTTTCACTGCAAGCTGCAGATTCCCTCCTAACAGCAAGCTTTAGGATAGGGTACTGAATTGTAACTTACTTTCGCCTAATAATGCGATTTTGGCAAAGAGAGTATCTCCCGCAGGGAAGCTGCTACCATCAAATGTTTGCCCTCATTAGACTCCCCTCTGGAAGCGCTTTCACTGCAAGCTGCAGATTCCCTCCTAACAGCAAGCTTTAGGATAGGGTACTGAATTGTAACTTACTTTCGCCTAATAATGCGATTTTGGCAAAGAGAGTATCTCCCGCAGGGAAGCTGCTACCATCAAATGTTTGCCCTCATTAGACTCCCCTCTGGAAGCGCTTTCACTGCAAGCTTCAGATTCCCTCCTAACAGCAAGCTTTAGGATAGGGTACTGAATTGTAACTTACTTTCGCCTAATAATGCGATTTTGGCAAAGAGAGTATCTCCCGCAGGGAAGCTGCTACCATCAAATGTTTGCCCTCCTTAGACTCCCCTCTGGAAGCGCTTTCACTGCAAGCTGCAGATTCCCTCCTAACAGCAAGCTTTAGGATAGGGTACTGAATTGTAACTTAACTGCGTCTAATAAGGCGATTATGGCAAAGAGAGTATCTCCGGCAGGGAAGCTGCTACCATCAAATGTTTGCCCTCATTAGACTCCCCTCTGGAAGCGCTTTCACTGCAAGCTGCAGATTCCCTCCTAACAGCAAGCTTTAGGATAGGGTACTGAATTGTAACTTAACTGCGGCTAATAAGGCGATATTGGAAAAGAGAGTATCTCCCGCAGGGAAGCTGCTACCATCAAATGTTTGCCCTCATTAGACTCCCCTCTGGAAGCGCTTTCACTGCAAGCTGCAGATTCCCTCCTAACAGCAAGCTTTAGGATAGGGTACTGAATTGTAACTTACTTTCGCCTAATAATGCGATTTTGGCAAAGAGAGTATATCCCGCAGGGAAGCTGCTACCATCAAATGTTTGCCCTCATTAGACTCCCCTCTGGAAGCGCTTTCACTGCAAGCTGCAGATTCCCTCCTAACAGCAAGTTTATGATAGGGTACGGAATTGTAACTTACTTTCGCCTAATAAGGCGATTTTCGAAAAGAGTATCTCCTGCAGGGAAGCTGATACTATCAAATGTTTGCCCTCGTTAGACTCCCCTCTGGAAGCACTTTCACTGCAAGCTGCAGATTCCCTCCTAACAGCAAGCTTTAGGATAGGGTACTGAATTGTAACTTACTTACGCCTAATAAGGCGATTTTGGCAAAGAGAGTATCTCCCGCAGGGAAGCTGCTACCATCAAATGTTTGCCCTCATTAGACTCCCCTCTGGAAGCGCTTTCACTGCAAGCTGCAGATTCCCTCCTAACAGCAAGCTTTAGGATAGGGTACTGAATTGTAACTTAGTTTCGGCAAATAAGGCGATATTGGCAAAGAGAGTATCTCCCGCAGGGAAGCTGCTACCATCAAATATTTGCCCTCATTAGACTCTTCTGTGGAAGCGCTTTCACTGCAAGCTGCAGATTCCCTCCTAACAGCAAGCTTTAGGATAGGGTACTGAATTGTAACTTACTTTCGCCTAATAATACGATTTTGGAAAAGAGAGTATCTCCCGCAGGGAAGCTGCTACCATCAAATGTTTGCCCTCATTAGACTCCCCTCTGGAAGAGCTTTCACTGCAAGCTGCAGATTCCCTCCTAACAGCAAGCTTTAGGATAGGGTACTGAATTGTAACTTACTTTCGCCTAATAATGCGATTTTGGCAAAGAGAGTATCTCCCGCAGGGAAGCTGCTACCATCAAATGTTTGCCCTCATTAGACTCCCCTCTGGAAGCACTTTGACTGCAAGCTGCAGATTCCCTCCTAACAGCAAGCTTTAGGATAGGGTACTGAATTGTAACTTAACTGCGGCTAATAAGGCGATTATGGCAAAGAGAATATCTCCCGCAGGGAAGCTGCTACCATCAAATGTTTGCCCTCATTAGACTCCCCTCTGGAAGCGCTTTCACTGCAAGCTGCAGATTCCCTCCTAACAGCAAGCTTTAGGATAGGGTACTGAATTGTAACATACTTTCGCCTAATAATGCGATTTTGGCAAAGAGAGTATCTCCCGCAGGGAAGCTGCTACCATCAAATGTTTGCCCTCGTTAGACTCCCCTCTGGAAGCGCTTTCACTGCAAGCTGCAGATTCCCTCCTAACAGCAAGCTTTAGGATAGGGTACTGAATTGAAACTTACTTTCGCCTAATAATGCGATTTTGGCAAAGAGAGTATCTCCCGCAGGGAAGCTGCTACCATCAAATGTTTGCCCTCGTTAGACTCCCCTCTGGAAGCGCTTTCACTGCAAGCTGCAGATTCCCTCCTAACAGCAAGCTTTAGGATAGGGTACTGAATTGAAACTTACTTTCGCCTAATAATGCGATTTTGTCAAAGAGAGTATCTCCCGCAGGGAAGCTGCTACCATCAAATGTTTGCCCTCATTAGACTCCCCTCTGGAAGCGCTTTCACTGCAAGCTGCAGATTCCCTCCTAACAGCAAGCTTTAGGATAGGGTACTGAATTGTATCTTACTTTCGCCTAATAATGAGATTTTGGCAAAGAGAGTATCTCCCGCAGGGAAGCTGCTACCATCAAATGTTTGCCCTCATTAGACTCCCGTCTGGAAGCGCTTTCACTGCAAGCTGCAGATTCCCTCCTAACAGCAAGCTTTAGCATAGGGTACTGAATTGTAACTTAACTGCGGCTAATAAGGCGATTTTGGCAAAGAGAGTATCTCCCGCAGGGAAGCTGCTACCATCAAATGTTTGCCCTCATTAGAATCCCCTCTGGAAGCGCTTTCTCTGCAAGCTGCAGATTCCCTCCTAACAGCAATCTTTAGGATAGGGTACTGAATTGTAACTTAACTGCGGCTAATAAGGCGATATTGGAAAAGAGAGTATCTCCTACAGGGAAGCTGCTACTATCAAATATTTGCCCTCATTAGACTCCCCTCTGGAAGCGCTTTCACTGCAAGCTGCAGATTCCCTCCTAACAGCAAGCTTTAGGATAGGGTACTGAATTGTAACATACTTTCGCCTAATAATGCGATTTTGGCAAAGAGAGTATCTCCCGCAGGGAAGCTGCTACCATCAAATGTTTGCCCTCGTTAGACTCCCCTCTGGAAGCGCTTTCACTGCAAGCTGCAGATTCCCTCCTAACAGCAAGCTTTAGGATAGGGTACTGAATTGAAACTTACTTTCGCCTAATAATGCGATTTTGGCAAAGAGAGTATCTCCCGCAGGGAAGCTGCTACCATCAAATGTTTGCCCTCGTTAGACTCCCCTCTGGAAGCGCTTTCACTGCAAGCTGCAGATTCCCTCCTAACAGCAAGCTTTAGGATAGGGTACTGAATTGAAACTTACTTTCGCCTAATAATGCGATTTTGTCAAAGAGAGTATCTCCCGCAGGGAAGCTGCTACCATCAAATGTTTGCCCTCATTAGACTCCCCTCTGGAAGCGCTTTCACTGCAAGCTGCAGATTCCCTCCTAACAGCAAGCTTTAGGATAGGGTACTGAATTGTATCTTACTTTCGCCTAATAATGAGATTTTGGCAAAGAGAGTATCTCCCGCAGGGAAGCTGCTACCATCAAATGTTTGCCCTCATTAGACTCCCGTCTGGAAGCGCTTTCACTGCAAGCTGCAGATTCCCTCCTAACAGCAAGCTTTAGCATAGGGTACTGAATTGTAACTTAACTGCGGCTAATAAGGCGATTTTGGCAAAGAGAGTATCTCCCGCAGGGAAGCTGCTACCATCAAATGTTTGCCCTCATTAGAATCCCCTCTGGAAGCGCTTTCTCTGCAAGCTGCAGATTCCCTCCTAACAGCAATCTTTAGGATAGGGTACTGAATTGTAACTTAACTGCGGCTAATAAGGCGATATTGGAAAAGAGAGTATCTCCTACAGGGAAGCTGCTACTATCAAATATTTGCCCTCATTAGACTCCCCTCTGGAAGCACTTTCACTGCAAGCTGCAGATTCCCTCCTAACAGCGAGCTTTAGGATAGGGTCCTGAATTGTAACTTAACTGCAACTAATAAGGCGCTTTTGGGAAAGAGAATATCTCCCGCAGGGAAGCTGCTACCATCAAATGTTTGCCCTCATTAGACTCCCCTCTGGAAGCGCTTTCACTGCAAGCTGCAGATTCCCTCCTAACAGCAAGCTTTAGGATAGGGTACTGAATTGTAACATACTTTCGCCTAATAATGCGATTTTGGCAAAGAGAGTATCTCCCACAGGGAAGCTGCTACCATCAAATGTTTGCCCTCGTTAGTCTCCCCTCTGGAAGCGCTTTCACTGCAAGCTGCAGATTCCCTCCTAACAGCAAGCTTTAGGATAGGGTACTGAATTGTAACTTACTTTCGCCTAATAATGCGATTTTGGCAAAGAGACTATCTCCCGCAGGGAAGCTGCTACCATCAAATATTTGCCCTCATTAGACTCCCCTCTGGAAGCGCTTTCACTGCAAGCTGCAGATTCCCTCCTAACAGCAAGCTTTAGGATAGGGTACTGAATTGAAACTTACTTTCGCCTAATAATGCGATTTTGGCAAAGAGAGTATCTCCCGCAGGGAAGCTGCTACCATCAAATGTTTGCCCTCATTAGACTCCCCTCTGGAAGCGCTTTCACTGCAAGCTGCAGATTCCCTCCTAACAGCAAGCTTTAGGATAGGGTACTGAATTGTAACTTACTTTCGCCTAATAATGAGATTTTGGCAAAGAGAGTATCTCCCGCAGGGAAGCTGCTACCATCAAATGTTTGCCCTCATTAGACTCCCCTCTGGAAGCGCTTTCACTGCAAGCTGCAGATTCCCTCCTAACAGCAAGCTTTAGGATAGGGTACTGAATTGTAACTTAACTGCGGCTAATAAGGCGATTTTGGCAAAGAGAGTATCTCCCGCAGGGAAGCTGCTACCATCAAATGTTTGCCCTCATTAGAATCCCCTCTGGAAGCGCTTTCTCTGCAAGCTGCAGATTCCCTCCTAACAGCAATCTTTAGGATAGGGTACTGAATTGTAACTTAACTGCGGCTAATAAGGCGATATTGGAAAAGAGAGTATCTCCTACAGGGAGGCTGCTACTATCAAATGTTTGCCCTCATTAGACTCCCCTCTGGAAGCACTTTCACTGCAAGCTGCAGATTCCCTCCTAACAGCGAGCTTTAGGATAGGGTCCTGAATTGTAACTTAACTGCAACTAATAAGGCGATTTTGGGAAAGAGAATATCTCCCGCAGGGAAGCTGCTACCATCAAATGTTTGCCCTCATTAGACTCCCCTCTGGAAGCGCTTTCACTGCAAGCTGCAGATTCCCTCCTAACAGCAAGCTTTAGGATAGGGTACTGAATTGTAACTTAACTGCGGCTAATAATGCGATTTTTTCAAAGAGAGTATCTCCCGCAGGGAAGCTGCTACCATCAAATGTTTGCCCTCATTAGACTCCCCTCTGGAAGCACTTTCACTGCAAGCTGCAGATTCCCTCCTAACAGCAAGCTTTAGGATAGGGTACTGAATTGTAACTTAGTTTCCGCTAATAAGGCGATATTGGCAAAGAGAGTATCTCCCGCAGGGAAGCTGCTACCATCAAATATTTGCCCTCATTAGACTCCCCTCTGGAAGCGCTTTCACTGCAAGCTGCAGATTCCCTCCTAACAGCAAGCTTTAGTTTAGGGTACTGAATTGTATCTTACTTTCGCCTAATAATGCGATTTTGGCAAAGAGAGTATCTCCCACAGGGAAGCTGCTACCATCAAATGTTAGCCCTCGTTAGACTCTCGTCTGGAAGCGCTTTCACTGCAAGCTGCAGATTCCCTCCTAACAGCAAGCTTTAGGATAGTGTACTGAATTGTAACTTAACTGCGGCTAATAAGGCGATTTTGGCAAAGAGATTATCTCCCGCAGGGAAGCTGCTACCATCAAATGTTTGCCCTCGTTAGACTCCCCTCTGGAAGCGCTTTCACTGCAAGCTGCAGATTCCCTCCTAACAGCAAGCTTTAGGATAGGGTACTGAATTGTAACTTACTTTCGCCTAATAATGCGATTTTGGCAAAGAGAGTATCTCCCGCAAGGAGGATACTACCATCAAGTGTTTGCCCTCATTAGACTCCCCTCTGGAAGCGCTTTTACTGCAAGCTGCAGATTCCCTCCTAACAGCAAGCTGTAGGACACTGTACTGAACTGTAACTTACTTTCGCCTAAAAATGCGTTTTTAACAAAGAGAGTATCTCCCGCAGGGAAGCTGCTACCATCAAATGTTTGCCCTCATTAGACTCCCCTCTGGAAGCGCTTTCACTGCAAGCTGCAGATTCCCTCCTAACAGCAAGCTTTACGATAGGGTACTGAATTGTAACTTACTTTCGCCTAATAAGGCGTTTTTAGCAAAGAGAGTATATCCCACAGAGAAGCTGCTACCATCAAATGTTTGCCCTCATTAGACTCCCCTCTGGAAGCGCTTTCACTGCAAGCTGCAGATTCCCTCCTAACAGCAAGCTTTAGGATAGGGTACTGAATTGTAACTTACTTTCGCCTAATAAGGCGTTTTTAGCAAAGAGAACATCTCCCACAGGGAAGCTGCTACCATCAAATGTTTGCCATCGTTAGACTCCCCTCTGGAAGCGCTTTCACTGCAAGCTGCAGATTCCCTCCTAACAGCAAGCTTTAGGATAGGGTACTGAATTCTAACATAACTGCGTCTAATAATGGGATTTTGGCAAAGAGAGTATCTCCCGCAGGGAAGCTGCTACCATCAAATGTTTGCCCTCATTAGACTCCCCTCTGGAAGCGCTTTCACTGCAAGCTGCAGATTCCCTCCTAACAGCAAGCTTTACGATAGGGTACTGAATTGTAACTTACTTTCGCCTAATAAGGCGTTTTTAGCAAAGAGAGCATCTCCCACAGGGAAGCTGCTACCATCAAATGTTTGCCCTCGTTAGACTCCCCTCTGGAAGCGCTTTCACTGCAAGCTGCAGATTCCCTCCTAACAGCAAGCTTTAGGATAGGGTACTGAATTGTAACTTACTTTCGCCTAATAATGCGATTTTGGCAAAGAGAGTATCTCCCGCAAGGAAGCTGCTACCATCAAGTGTTTGCCCTCATTAGACTCCCCTCTGGAAGCGCTTTCACTGCAAGCTGCAGATTCCCTCCTAACAGCAATCTTTAGGATAGGGTACTGAATTCTAACATAACTGCGGCTAATAATGGGATTTTGGCAAAGAGAGTATCTCCCGCAGGGAAGCTGCTACCATCAAATGTTTGCCCTCATTAGACTCCCCTCTGGAAGCGCTTTCACTGCAAGCTGCAGATTCCCTCCTAACAGCAAGCTTTACGATAGTGTACTGAATTGTAACTTACTTTCGGCTAATAAGGCGTTTTTAGCAAAGAGAGTATCTCCCACAGGGAAGCTGCTACCATCAAATGTTTGCCCTCGTTAGACTCCCCTCTGGAAGCGCTTTCACTGCAAGCTGCAGATTCCCTCCTAACAGCAAGCTTTAGGATAGGGTACTGAATTCTAACATAACTGCGGCTAATAATGGGATTTTGGCAAAGAGAGCATCTCCCACAGGGAAGCTGCTACCATCAAATGTTTGCCCTCATTAGACTCCCCTCTGGAAGCGCTTTCACTGCAAGCTGCAGATTCCCTCCTAACAGCAAGCTTTAGGATAGGGTACTGAATTGAAACTTACTTTCGCCTAATAATGCGATTTTGGCAAAGAGAGTATCTCCCGCAGGGAAGCTGCTACCATCAAATGTTTGCCCTCATTAGACTCCCCTCTGGAAGCGCTTTCACTGCAAGCTGCAGATTCCCTCCTAACAGCAAGCTTTAGGATAGGGTACTGAATTGTATCTTACTTTCGCCTAATAATGAGATTTTGGCAAAGAGAGTATCTCCCGCAGGGAAGCTGCTACCATCAAATGTTTGCCCTCATTAGAATCCCCTCTGGAAGCGCTTTCTCTGCAAGCTGCAGATTCCCTCCTAACAGCAATCTTTAGGATAGGGTACTGAATTGTAACTTAACTGCGGCTAATAAGGCGATATTGGAAAAGAGAGTATCTCCTACAGGGAAGCTGCTACTATCAAATATTTGCCCTCATTAGACTCCCCTCTGGAAGCACTTTCACTGCAAGCTGCAGATTCCCTCCTAACAGCGAGCTTTAGGATAGGGTCCTGAATTGTAACTTAACTGCAACTAATAAGGCGCTTTTGGGAAAGAGAATATCTCCCGCAGGGAAGCTGCTACCATCAAATGTTTGCCCTCATTAGACTCCCCTCTGGAAGCGCTTTCACTGCAAGCTGCAGATTCCCTCCTAACAGCAAGCTTTAGGATAGGGTACTGAATTGTAACATACTTTCGCCTAATAATGCGATTTTGGCAAAGAGAGTATCTCCCACAGGGAAGCTGCTACCATCAAATGTTTGCCCTCGTTAGTCTCCCCTCTGGAAGCGCTTTCACTGCAAGCTGCAGATTCCCTCCTAACAGCAAGCTTTAGGATAGGGTACTGAATTGTAACTTACTTTCGCCTAATAATGCGATTTTGGCAAAGAGACTATCTCCCGCAGGGAAGCTGCTACCATCAAATATTTGCCCTCATTAGACTCCCCTCTGGAAGCGCTTTCACTGCAAGCTGCAGATTCCCTCCTAACAGCAAGCTTTAGGATAGGGTACTGAATTGAAACTTACTTTCGCCTAATAATGCGATTTTGGCAAAGAGAGTATCTCCCGCAGGGAAGCTGCTACCATCAAATGTTTGCCCTCATTAGACTCCCCTCTGGAAGCGCTTTCACTGCAAGCTGCAGATTCCCTCCTAACAGCAAGCTTTAGGATAGGGTACTGAATTGTAACTTACTTTCGCCTAATAATGAGATTTTGGCAAAGAGAGTATCTCCCGCAGGGAAGCTGCTACCATCAAATGTTTGCCCTCATTAGACTCCCCTCTGGAAGCGCTTTCACTGCAAGCTGCAGATTCCCTCCTAACAGCAAGCTTTAGGATAGGGTACTGAATTGTAACTTAACTGCGGCTAATAAGGCGATTTTGGCAAAGAGAGTATCTCCCGCAGGGAAGCTGCTACCATCAAATGTTTGCCCTCATTAGAATCCCCTCTGGAAGCGCTTTCTCTGCAAGCTGCAGATTCCCTCCTAACAGCAATCTTTAGGATAGGGTACTGAATTGTAACTTAACTGCGGCTAATAAGGCGATATTGGAAAAGAGAGTATCTCCTACAGGGAGGCTGCTACTATCAAATGTTTGCCCTCATTAGACTCCCCTCTGGAAGCACTTTCACTGCAAGCTGCAGATTCCCTCCTAACAGCGAGCTTTAGGATAGGGTCCTGAATTGTAACTTAACTGCAACTAATAAGGCGATTTTGGGAAAGAGAATATCTCCCGCAGGGAAGCTGCTACCATCAAATGTTTGCCCTCATTAGACTCCCCTCTGGAAGCGCTTTCACTGCAAGCTGCAGATTCCCTCCTAACAGCAAGCTTTAGGATAGGGTACTGAATTGTAACTTAACTGCGGCTAATAATGCGATTTTTTCAAAGAGAGTATCTCCCGCAGGGAAGCTGCTACCATCAAATGTTTGCCCTCATTAGACTCCCCTCTGGAAGCACTTTCACTGCAAGCTGCAGATTCCCTCCTAACAGCAAGCTTTAGGATAGGGTACTGAATTGTAACTTAGTTTCCGCTAATAAGGCGATATTGGCAAAGAGAGTATCTCCCGCAGGGAAGCTGCTACCATCAAATATTTGCCCTCATTAGACTCTCCTCTGGAAGCGCTTTCACTGCAAGCTGCAGATTCCCTCCTAACAGCTAGCTTTAGGATAGGGTACTGAATTGTATCTTACTTTAGCCTAATAATGCGATTTTGGAAAAGAGAGTATCTCCCGCAGGGAAGCTGCTACCATCAAATGTTTGCCCTCATTAGACTCCCCTCTGGAAGCGCTTTCACTGCAAGCTGCAGATTCCCTCCTAACAGCAAGCTTTAGGATAGGGTACTGAATTGTAACTTACTTTCGCCTAATAATGCGATTTTGGCAAAGAGAGTATCTCCCGCAGGGAAGCTGCTACCATCAAATGTTTGCCCTCATTAGACTCCCCTCTGGAAGCGCTTTCACTGCAAGCTGCAGATTCCCTCCTAACAGCAAGCTTTAGGATAGGGTAATGAATTGTAACTTAACTGCGGCTAATAAGGCGATTTTGGCAAAGAGAGTATCTCCCGCAGGGAAGCTGCTACCATCAAATGTTTGCCCTCATTAGACTCCCCTCTGGAAGCACTTTGACTGCAAGCTGCAGATTCCCTCCTAACAGCAAGCTTTAGGATAGGGTACTGAATTGTAACTTAACTGTGGCTAATAAGGCGCTTTTGGGAAAGAGAATATCTCCCGCAGGGAAGCTGCTACCATCAAATGTTTGCCCTCATTAGACTCCCCTCTGGAAGCGCTTTCACTGCAAGCTGCAGATTCCCTCCTAACAGCAAGCTTTAGTTTAGGGTACTGAATTGTATCTTACTTTCGCCTAATAATGCGATTTTGGCAAAGAGAGTATCTCCCACAGGGAAGCTGCTACCATCAAATGTTAGCCCTCGTTAGACTCTCGTCTGGAAGCGCTTTCACTGCAAGCTGCAGATTCCCTCCTAACAGCAAGCTTTAGGATAGTGTACTGAATTGTAACTTAACTGCGGCTAATAAGGCGATTTTGGCAAAGAGATTATCTCCCGCAGGGAAGCTGCTACCATCAAATGTTTGCCCTCGTTAGACTCCCCTCTGGAAGCGCTTTCACTGCAAGCTGCAGATTCCCTCCTAACAGCAAGCTTTAGGATAGGGTACTGAATTGTAACTTACTTTCGCCTAATAATGCGATTTTGGCAAAGAGAGTATCTCCCGCAAGGAAGCTACTACCATCAAGTGTTTGCCCTCATTAGACTCCCCTCTGGAAGCGCTTTTACTGCAAGCTGCAGATTCCCTCCTAACAGCAAGCTGTAGGACACTGTACTGAACTGTAACTTACTTTCGCCTAAAAATGCGTTTTTAACAAAGAGAGTATCTCCCGCAGGGAAGCTGCTACCATCAAATGTTTGCCCTCATTAGACTCCCCTCTGGAAGCGCTTTCACTGCAAGCTGCAGATTCCCTCCTAACAGCAAGCTTTACGATAGGGTACTGAATTGTAACTTACTTTCGCCTAATAAGGCGTTTTTAGCAAAGAGAGTATATCCCACAGAGAAGCTGCTACCATCAAATGTTTGCCCTCGTTAGACTCCCCTCTGGAAGCGCTTTCACTGCAAGCTGCAGATTCCCTCCTAACAGCAAGCTTTAGGATAGGGTACTGAATTGTAACTTACTTTCGCCTAATAAGGCGTTTTTAGCAAAGAGAACATCTCCCACAGGGAAGCTGCTACCATCAAATGTTTGCCCTCGTTAGACTCCCCTCTGGAAGCGCTTTCACTGCAAGCTGCAGATTCCCTCCTAACAGCAAGCTTTAGGATAGGGTACTGAATTCTAACATAACTGCGTCTAATAATGGGATTTTGGCAAAGAGAGTATCTCCCGCAGGGAAGCTGCTACCATCAAATGTTTGCCCTCATTAGACTCCCCTCTGGAAGCGCTTTCACTGCAAGCTGCAGATTCCCTCCTAACAGCAAGCTTTACGATAGGGTACTGAATTGTAACTTACTTTCGCCTAATAAGGCGTTTTTAGCAAAGAGAGCATCTCCCACAGGGAAGCTGCTACCATCAAATGTTTGCCCTCGTTAGACTCCCCTCTGGAAGCGCTTTCACTGCAAGCTGCAGATTCCCTCCTAACAGCAAGCTTTAGGATAGGGTACTGAATTGTAACTTACTTTCGCCTAATAATGCGATTTTGGCAAAGAGAGTATCTCCCGCAAGGAAGCTGCTACCATCAAGTGTTTGCCCTCATTAGACTCCCCTCTGGAAGCGCTTTCACTGCAAGCTGCAGATTCCCTCCTAACAGCAATCTTTAGGATAGGGTACTGAATTCTAACATAACTGCGGCTAATAATGGGATTTTGGCAAAGAGAGTATCTCCCGCAGGGAAGCTGCTACCATCAAATGTTTGCCCTCATTAGACTCCCCTCTGGAAGCGCTTTCACTGCAAGCTGCAGATTCCCTCCTAACAGCAAGCTTTACGATAGTGTACTGAATTGTAACTTACTTTCGGCTAATAAGGCGTTTTTAGCAAAGAGAGTATCTCCCACAGGGAAGCTGCTACCATCAAATGTTTGCCCTCGTTAGACTCCCCTCTGGAAGCGCTTTCACTGCAAGCTGCAGATTCCCTCCTAACAGCAAGCTTTAGGATAGGGTACTGAATTCTAACATAACTGCGGCTAATAATGGGATTTTGGCAAAGAGAGCATCTCCCACAGGGAAGCTGCTACCATCAAATGTTTGCCCTCATTAGACTCCCCTCTGGAAGCGCTTTCACTGCAAGCTGCAGATTCCCTCCTAACAGCAAGCTTTAGGATAGGGTACTGAATTGTAACTTACTTTCGCCTAATAATGCGATTTTGGCAAAGAGACTATAACTCGCAGGGAAGCTGCTACCATCAAATGTTTGCCCTCGTTAGACTCCCCTCTGGAAGCGCTTTCGCTGCAAGCTGCAGATTCCCTCCTAACAGCAAGCTTTAGGATAGTGTACTGAATTGTAACTTACTTTCGCCTAATAATGCGATTTTGGAAAAGAAAGTATCTCCCGCAGGGAAGCTGCTACCATCAAATGTTTGCCCTCATTAGACTCCCCTCTGGAAGCGCTTTCTCTGCAAGCTTCAGATTCCCTCCTAACAGCTAGCTTTAGGATAAGGTACTGAATTGTAACTTACTTTCGCCTAATAATGCGATTTTGGAAAAGAGACTATCTCCCACAGGGAAGCTGCTACCATCAAATGCTGGCTCTCGTTAGATTCCTCTCTTGACGCACTTTCACTGCAAGCTGCAGATTCCCTCCTAACAGCAAGCTTTAGGATAGGGTACTGAATTGTAACTTACTTTCGCCTAATAATGCGATTTTGGCAAAGAGACTATCTCCCGCAAGGAAGCTGCTACCATCAAGTGTTTGCCCTCATTAGACTCCCCTCTGGAAGCGCTTTTACTGCAAGCTGCAGATTCCCTCCTAACAGCAAGCTGTAGGACACTGTACTGAACTGTAACTTACTTTCGCCTAAAAATGCGTTTTTAACAAAGAGAGTATCTCCCGCAGGGAAGCTGCTACCATCAAATGTTTGCCCTCATTAGACTCCCCTCTGGAAGCGCTTTCACTGCAAGCTGCAGATTCCCTCCTAACAGCAAGCTTTAGGATAGGGTACTGAATTGTAACTTAACTGCGGCTAATAAGGCGATTTTGGCAAAGAGAGTATCTCCCGCAGGGAAGCTGCTACCATCAAATGTTTGCCCTCATTAGAATCCCCTCTGGAAGCGCTTTCTCTGCAAGCTGCAGATTCCCTCCTAACAGCAATCTTTAGGATAGGGTACTGAATTGTAACTTAACTGCGGCTAATAAGGCGATATTGGAAAAGAGAGTATCTCCTACAGGGAAGCTGCTACCATCAAATGTTTGCCCTCGTTAGACTCCCCTCTGGAAGCGCTTTCACTGCAAGCTGCAGATTCCCTCCTAACAGCAAGCTTTAGGATAGGGTACTGAATTCTAACATAACTGCGGCTAATAATGGGATTTTGGCAAAGAGAGCATCTCCCACAGGGAAGCTGCTACCATCAAATGTTTGCCCTCATTAGACTCCCCTCTGGAAGCGCTTTCACTGCAAGCTGCAGATTCCCTCCTAACAGCAAGCTTTAGGATAGGGTACTGAATTGTAACTTACTTTCGCCTAATAATGCGATTTTGGCAAAGAGACTATAACTCGCAGGGAAGCTGCTACCATCAAATGTTTGCCCTCGTTAGACTCCCCTCTGGAAGCGCTTTCGCTGCAAGCTGCAGATTCCCTCCTAACAGCAAGCTTTAGGATAGTGTACTGAATTGTAACTTACTTTCGCCTAATAATGCGATTTTGGAAAAGAAAGTATCTCCCGCAGGGAAGCTGCTACCATCAAATGTTTGCCCTCATTAGACTCCCCTCTGGAAGCGCTTTCTCTGCAAGCTTCAGATTCCCTCCTAACAGCTAGCTTTAGGATAAGGTACTGAATTGTAACTTACTTTCGCCTAATAATGCGATTTTGGAAAAGAGACTATCTCCCACAGGGAAGCTGCTACCATCAAATGCTGGCTCTCGTTAGATTCCTCTCTTGACGCACTTTCACTGCAAGCTGCAGATTCCCTCCTAACAGCAAGCTTTAGGATAGGGTACTGAATTGTAACTTACTTTCGCCTAATAATGCGATTTTGGCAAAGAGACTATCTCCCGCAAGGAAGCTGCTACCATCAAGTGTTTGCCCTCATTAGACTCCCCTCTGGAAGCGCTTTTACTGCAAGCTGCAGATTCCCTCCTAACAGCAAGCTGTAGGACACTGTACTGAACTGTAACTTACTTTCGCCTAAAAATGCGTTTTTAACAAAGAGAGTATCTCCCGCAGGGAAGCTGCTACCATCAAATGTTTGCCCTCATTAGACTCCCCTCTGGAAGCGCTTTCACTGCAAGCTGCAGATTCCCTCCTAACAGCAAGCTTTAGGATAGGGTACTGAATTGTAACTTAACTGCGGCTAATAAGGCGATTTTGGCAAAGAGAGTATCTCCCGCAGGGAAGCTGCTACCATCAAATGTTTGCCCTCATTAGAATCCCCTCTGGAAGCGCTTTCTCTGCAAGCTGCAGATTCCCTCCTAACAGCAATCTTTAGGATAGGGTACTGAATTGTAACTTAACTGCGGCTAATAAGGCGATATTGGAAAAGAGAGTATCTCCTACAGGGAAGCTGCTACTATCAAATGTTTGTCCTCATTAGACTCCCCTCTGGAAGCACTTTCACTGCAAGCTGCAGATTCCCTCCTAACAGCGAGCTTTAGGATAGGGTCCTGAATTGTAACTTAACTGCAACTAATAAGGCGCTTTTGGGAAAGAGAATATCTCCCGCAGGGAAGCTGCTACCATCAAATGTTTGCCCTCATTAGACTCCCCTCTGGAAGCGCTTTCACTGCAAGCTGCAGATTCCCTCCTAACAGCAAGCTTTAGGATAGGGTACTGAATTGTAACATACTTTCGCCTAATAATGCGATTTTGGCAAAGAGAGTATCTCCCACAGGGAAGCTGCTACCATCAAATGTTTGACCTCGTTAGACTCCCCTCTGGAAGCGCTTTCACTGCAAGCTGCAGATTCCCTCCTAACAGCAAGCTTTAGGATAGGGTACTGAATTGAAACTTACTTTCGCCTAATAATGCGATTTTGGCAAAGAGAGTATCTCCCGCAGGGAAGCTGCTACCATCAAATGTTTGCCCTCGTTAGACTCCCCTCTGGAAGCGCTTTCACTGCAAGCTGCAGATTCCCTCCTAACAGCAAGCTTTAGGATAGGGTACTGAATTGTAACTTAACTGCGGCTAATAAGGCGATTTTGGCAAAGAGAGTATCTCCCGCAGGGAAGCTGCTACCATCAAATGTTTGCCCTCATTAGAATCCCCTCTGGAAGCGCTTTCTCTGCAAGCTGCAGATTCCCTCCTAACAGCAATCTTTAGGATAGGGTACTGAATTGTAACTTAACTGCGGCTAATAAGGCGATATTGGAAAAGAGAGTATCTCCTACAGGGAAGCTGCTACTATCAAATGTTTGCCCTCATTAGACTCCCCTCTGGAAGCACTTTCACTGCAAGCTGCAGATTCCCTCCTAACAGCGAGCTTTAGGATAGGGTCCTGAATTGTAACTTAACTGCAACTAATAAGGCGATTTTGGGAAAGAGAATATCTCCCGCAGGGAAGCTGCTACCATCAAATGTTTGCCCTCATTAGACTCCCCTCTGGAAGCGCTTTCACTGCAAGCTGCAGATTCCCTCCTAACAGCAAGCTTTAGGATAGGGTACTGAATTGTAACTTAACTGCGGATAATAATGCGATTTTTTCAAAGAGAGTATCTCCCGCAGGGAAGCTGCTACCATCAAATGTTTGCCCTCATTAGACTCCCCTCTGGAAGCACTTTCACTGCAAGCTGCAGATTCCCTCCTAACAGCAAGCTTTAGGATAGGGTACTGAATTGTGACTTAGTTTCCGCTAATAAGGCGATATTGGCAAAGAGAGTATCTCCCGCAGGGAAGCTGCTACCATCAAATATTTGCCCTCATTATACTCTCCTCTGGAAGCGCTTTCACTGCAAGCTGCAGATTCCCTCCTAACAGCTAGCTTTAGGATAGGGTACTGAATTGTATCTTACTTTCGCCTAATAATGCGATTTTGGAAAAGAGAGTATCTCCCGCAGGGAAGCTGCTACCATCAAATGTTTGCCCTCATTAGACTCCCCTCTGGAAGCGCTTTCACTGCAAGCTGCAGATTCCCTCCTAACAGCAAGCTTTAGGATAGGGTACTGAATTGTAACTTACTTTCGCCTAATAATGCGATTTTGGCAAAGAGAGTATCTCCCGCAGGGAAGCTGCTACCATCAAATGTTTGCCCTCATTAGACTCCCCTCTGGAAGCGCTTTCACTGCAAGCTGCAGATTCCCTCCTAACAGCAAGCTTTAGGATAGGGTAATGAATTGTAACTTAACTGCGGCTAATAAGGCGATTTTGGCAAAGAGAGTATCTCCCGCAGGGAAGCTGCTACCATCAAATGTTTGCCCTCATTAGACTCCCCTCTGGAAGCGCTTTCACTGCAAGCTGCAGATTCCCTCCTAACAGCAAGCTTTAGGATAGGGTACTGAATTGTAACTTAATTTCGCCTAATAATGCGATTTTGGCAAAGAGAGTATCTCCCGCAGGGAAGCTGCTACCATCAAATGTTTGCCCTCATTAGACTCCCCTCTGGAAGCACTTTGACTGCAAGCTGCAGATTCCCTCCTAACAGCAAGCTTTAGGATAGGGTACTGAATTGTAACTTAACTGCGGCTAATAAGGCGCTTTTGGGAAAGAGAATATCTCCCGCAGGGAAGATGCTACCATCAAATGTTTGCCCTCATTAGACTCCCCTCTGGAAGCGCTTTCACTGCAAGCTGCAGATTCCCTCCTAACAGCAAGCTTTAGTTTAGGGTACTGAATTGTATCTTACTTACACCTAATAATGCGATTTTGGCAAAGAGAGTATCTCCCGCAGGGAAGCTGCTACCATCAAATGTTTGCCCTCGTTAGACTCTCCTCTGGAAGCGCTTTCACTGCAAGCTGCAGATTCCCTCCTAACAGCAAGCTTTAGGATAGTGTACTGAATTGTAACTTAACTGCGGCTAATAAGGCGATTTTGGCAAAGAGATTATCTCCCGCAGGGAAGCTGCTACCATCAAATGTTTGCCCTCGTTAGACTCCCCTCTGGAAGCGCTTTCACTGCAAGCTGCAGATTCCCTCCTAACAGCAAGCTTTAGGATAGGGTACTGAATTGTAACTTACTTTCGCCTAATAATGCGATTTTGGCAAAGAGAGTATCTCCCGCAGGGAAGCTGCTACCATCAAATGTTTGCCCTCATTAGACTCCCCTCTGGAAGCGCTTTCACTGCAAGCTGCAGATTCCCTCCTAACAGCAAGCTTTAGGATAGGGTACTGAATTGTAACTTACTTTCGCCTAATAATGCGATTTTGGAAAAGAAAGTATCTCCCGCAGGGAAGCTGCTACCATCAAATGTTTGCCCTCATTAGACTCCCCTCTGGAAGCGCTTTCTCTGCAAGCTTCAGATTCCCTCCTAACAGCTAGCTTTAGGATAAGGTTCTGAATTGTAACTTACTTTCGCCTAATAATGCGATTTTGGAAAAGAGACTATCTCCCACAGGGAAGCTGCTACCATCAAATGCTGGCTCTCGTTAGATTCCTCTCTTGACGCACTTTCACTGCAAGCTGCAGATTCCCTCCTAACAGCAAGCTTTAGGATAGGGTACTGAATTGTAACTTACTTTCGCCTAATAATGCGGTTTTGGCAAAGAGACTATCTCCCGCAAGGAAGCTGCTACCATCAAGTGTTTGCCCTCATTAGACTCCCCTCTGGAAGCGCTTTTACTGCAAGCTGCAGATTCCCTCCTAACAGCAAGCCGTAGGACACTGTACTGAACTGTAACTTACTTTCGCCTAAAAATGCGTTTTTAACAAAGAGAGTATCTCCCGCAGGGAAGCTGCTACCATCAAATGTTTGCCCTCATTAGACTCCCCTCTGGAAGCGCTTTCACTGCAAGCTGCAGATTCCCTCCTAACAGCAAGCTTTACGATAGGGTACTGAATTGTAACTTACTTTCGCCTAATAAGGCGTTTTTAGCAAAGAGAGTATATCCCACAGAGAAGCTGCTACCATCAAATGTTTGCCCTCGTTAGACTCCCCTCTGGAAGCGCTTTCACTGCAAGCTGCAGATTCCCTCCTAACAGCAAGCTTTAGGATAGGGTACTGAATTCTAACATAACTGCGGCTAATAATGGGATTTTGGCAAAGAGAGTATCTCCCGCAGGGAAGCTGCTACCATCAAATGTTTGCCCTCATTAGACTCCCCTCTGGAAGCGCTTTCACTGCAAGCTGCAGATTCCCTCCTAACAGCAAGCTTTACGATAGGGTACTGAATTGTAACTTACTTTCGCCTAATAAGGCGTTTTTAGCAAAGAGAGCATCTCCCACAGGGAAGCTGCTACCATCAAATGTTTGCCCTCATTAGACTCCCCTCTGGAAGCGCTTTCACTGCAAGCTGCAGATTCCCTCCTAACAGCAAGCTTTAGGATAGGGTACTGAATTGTAACTTACTTTAGCCTAATAATGCGATTTTGGCAAAGAGAGTATCTCCCGCAAGGAAGCTGCTACCATCAAGTGTTTGCCCTCATTAGACTCCCCTCTGGAAGCGCTTTCACTGCAAGCTGCAGATTCCCTCCTAACAGCAAGCTTTAGGATAGGGTACTGAATTCTATCATAACTGCGGCTAATAATGGGATTTTGGCAAAGAGAGTATCTCCCGCAGGGAAGCTGCTACCATCAAATGTTTGCCCTCATTAGACTCCCCTCTGGAAGCGCTTTGACTGCAAGCTGCAGATTCCCTCCTAACAGCAAGCTTTACGATAGTGTACTGAATTGTAACTTACTTTCGGATAATAAGGCGTTTTTAGCAAAGAGAGTATCTCCCGCAGGGAAGCTGCTACCATCAAATGTTTGCCCTCATTAGACTCCCCTCTGGAAGCGCTTTCACTGCAAGCTGCAGATTCCCTCCTAACAGCAAGCTTTAGGATAGAGTACTGAATTGTAACTTACTTTCGCCTAATAATGCGATTTTGGCAAAGAGAGTATCTCCCGCAGGGAAGTTGCTACCATCAAATGTTTGCCCTCGTTAGACTCCCCTCTGGAAGGGCTTTCACTGCAAGCTGCAGATTCCCTCCTAACAGCAAGCTTTAGGATAGGGTACTGAATTCTAACATAACTGCGGCTAATAATGGGATTTTGGCAAAGAGAGCATCTCCCACAGGGAAGCTGCTACCATCAAATGTTTGCCCTCATTAGACTCCCCTCTGGAAGCGCTTTCACTGCAAGCTGCAGATTCCCTCCTAACAGCAAGCTTTAGGATAGGGTACTGAATTGTAACTTACTTTCGCCTAATAATGCGATTTTGGCAAAGAGACTATCTCCCGCAGGGAAGCTGCTACCATCAAATGTTTGCCCTCGTTAGACTCCCCTCTGGAAGCGCTTTCACTGCAAGCTGCAGATTCCCTCCTAACAGCAAGCTTTAGGATAGTGTACTGAATTGTAACTTACTTTCGCCTAATAATGCGATTTTGGAAAAGAAAGTATCTCCCGCAGGGAAGCTGCTACCATCAAATGTTTGCCCTCATTAGACTCCCCTCTGGAAGCGCTTTCTCTGCAAGCTTCAGATTCCCTCCTAACAGCTAGCTTTAGGATAAGGTACTGAATTGTAACTTACTTTCGCCTAATAATGCGATTTTGGAAAAGAGACTATCTCCCACAGGGAAGCTGCTACCATCAAATGCTGGCTCTCGTTAGATTCCTCTCTTGACGCACTTTCACTGCAAGCTGCAGATTCCCTCCTAACAGCAAGCTTTAGGATAGGGTACTGAATTGTAACTTACTTTCGCCTAATAATGCGATTTTGGCAAAGAGACTATCTCCCGCAAGGAAGCTGCTACCATCAAGTGTTTGCCCTCATTAGACTCCCCTCTGGAAGCGCTTTTACTGCAAGCTGCAGATTCCCTCTTAACAGCAAGCTGTAGGACACTGTACTGAACTGTAACTTACTTTCGCCTAAAAATGCGTTTTTAACAAAGAGAGTATCTCCCGCAGGGAAGCTGCTACCATCAAATGTTTGCCCTCATTAGACTCCCCTCTGGAAGCGCTTTCACTGCAAGCTGCAGATTCCCTCCTAACAGCAAGCTTTAGGATAGTGTACTGAATTGTAACTTACTTTCGGCTAATAAGGCGTTTTTAGCAAAGAGAGTATATCCCACAGAGAAGCTGCTACCATCAAATGTTTGCCCTCGTTAGACTCCCCTCTGGAAGCGCTTTCACTGCAAGCTGCAGATTCCCTCCTAACAGCAAGCTTTAGGATAGGGTACTGAATTGTAACTTACTTTCGCCTAATAATGCGATTTTGGCAAAGAGAGTATCTCCCGCAAGGAAGCTGCTACCATCAAGTGTTTGCCCTCATTAGACTCCCCTCTGGAAGCGCTTTCACTGCAAGCTGCAGATTCCCTCCTAACAGCAATCTTTAGGATAGGGTACTGAATTCTAACATAACTGCGGCTAATAATGGGATTATGGCAAAGAGAGTATCTCCCACAGGGAAGCTGCTACCATCAAATGTTTGCCCTCGTTAGACTCCCCTCTGGAAGCGCTTTCACTGCAAGCTGCAGATTCCCTCCTAACAGCAAGCTTTAGGATAGGGTACTGAATTGTATCTTACTTTCGCCTAATAAGCCGTTTTTAGCAAAGAGAGCATCTCCCACAGGGAAGCTGCTACCATCAAATGTTTGCCCTCGTTAGACTCCCCTCTGGAAGCGCTTTCACTGCAAGCTGCAGATTCCCTCCTAACAGCAAGCTTTAGGATAGGGTACTGAATTGTAACTTACTTTCGCCTAATAATGCGATTATGGCAAAGAGAGTATCTCCCGCAGGGAAGCTGCTACCATCAAATCTTTGCCCTCATTAGACTCCCCTCTGGAAGCGCTTTCACTGCAAGCTGCAGATTCCCTCCTAACAGCAAGCTTTAGGATAGGGTACTGAATTCTAACATAACTGCGGCTAATAATGGGATTTTGGCAAAGAGAGTATCTCCCGCAGGGAAGCTGCTACCATCAAATGTTTGCCCTCATTAGACTCCCCTCTGGAAGCGCTTTCACTGCAAGCTGCAGATTCCCTCCTAACAGCAAGCTTTAGGATAGGGTACTGAATTCTAACATAACTGCGGCTAATAATGGGATTTTGGCAAAGAGAGCATCTCCCACAGGGAAGCTGCTACCATCAAATGTTTGCCCTCATTAGACTCCCCTCTGGAAGCGCTTTCACTGCAAGCTGCAGATTCCCTCCTAACAGCAAGCTTTAGGATAGGGTACTGAATTGTAACTTACTTTCGCCTAATAATGCGATTTGGCAAAGAGACTATCTCCCGCAGGGAAGCTGCTACCATCAAATGTTTGCCCTCGTTAGACTCCCCTCTGGAAGCGCTTTCACTGCAAGCTGCAGATTCCCTCCTAACAGCAAGCTTTAGGATAGGGTACTGAATTGTAACTTACTTTCGCCTAATAATGCGATTTTGGCAAAGAGACTATCTCCCGCAAGGAAGCTGCTACCATCAAGTGTTTGCCCTCATTAGACTCCCCTCTGGAAGCGCTTTTACTGCAAGCTGCAGATTCCCTCTTAACAGCAAGCTGTAGGACACTGTACTGAACTGTAACTTACTTACGCCTAAAAATGCGTTTTTAACAAAGAGAGTATCTCCCGCAGGGAAGCTGCTACCATCAAATGTTTGCCCTCATTAGACTCCCCTCTGGAAGCACTTTCACTGCAAGCTGCAGATTCCCTCCTAACAGCAAGCTTTAGGATAGTGTACTGAATTGTAACTTACTTTCGGCTAATAAGGCGTTTTTAGCAAAGAGAGTATATCCCACAGAGAAGCTGCTACCATCAAATGTTTGCCCTCGTTAGACTCCCCTCTGGAAGCGCTTTCACTGCAAGCTGCAGATTCCCTCCTAACAGCAAGCTTTAGGATAGGGTACTGAATTGTAACTTACTTTCGCCTAATAATGCGATTTTGGCAAAGAGAGTATCTCCCGCAAGGAAGCTGCTACCATCAAGTGTTTGCCCTCATTAGACTCCCCTCTGGAAGCGCTTTCACTGCAAGCTGCAGATTCCCTCCTAACAGCAATCTTTAGGATAGGGTACTGAATTCTAACATAACTGCGGCTAATAATGGGATTATGGCAAACAGAGTATCTCCCACAGGGAAGCTGCTACCATCAAATGTTTGCCCTCGTTAGACTCCCCTCTGGAAGCGCTTTCACTGCAAGCTGCAGATTCCCTCCTAACAGCAAGCTTTAGGATAGGGTACTGAATTGTATCTTACTTTCGCCTAATAAGGCGTTTTTAGCAAAGAGAGCATCTCCCACAGGGAAGCTGCTACCATCAAATGTTTGCCCTCGTTAGACTCCCCTCTGGAAGCGCTTTCACTGCAAGCTGCAGATTCCCTCCTAACAGCAAGCTTTAGGATAGGGTACTGAATTGTAACTTACTTTCGCCTAATAATGCGATTATGGCAAAGAGAGTATCTCCCGCAGGGAAGCTGCTACCATCAAATCTTTGCCCTCATTAGACTCCCCTCTGGAAGCGCTTTCACTGCAAGCTGCAGATTCCCTCCTAACAGCAAGCTTTAGGATAGGGTACTGAATTCTAACATAACTGCGGCTAATAATGGGATTTTGGCAAAGAGAGTATCTCCCGCAGGGAAGCTGCTACCATCAAATGTTTGCCCTCATTAGACTCCCCTCTGGAAGCGCTTTGACTGCAAGCTGCAGATTCCCTCCTAACAGCAAGCTTTAGGATAGGGTACTGAATTGTAACTTACTTTCGCCTAATAATGCGATTATGGCAAAGAGAGTATCTCCCGCAGGGAAGCTGCTACCATCAAATGTTTGCCCTCATTAGACTCCCCTCTGGAAGCGCTTTCACTGCAAGCTGCAGATTCCCTCCTAACAGCAAGCTTTAGGATAGGGTACTGAATTCTAACATAACTGCGGCTAATAATGGGATTTTGGCAAAGAGAGTATCTCCCGCAGGGAAGCTGCTACCATCAAATGTTTGCCCTCGTTAGACTCCCCTCTTGAAGCGCTTTCACTGCAAGCTGCAGATTCCCTCCTAACAGCAAGCTTTAGGATAGCGTACTGAATTGTAACTTAACTGCGGCTAATAAGGCGATTTTGGCAAAGAGACTATCTCCCGCAGGGAAGCTGCTACCGTCAAATGTTTGCCCTCATTAGACTCCCCTCTGGAAGCGCTTTCACTGCAAGCTGCAGATTCCTTCCTAACAGCAAGCTTAGGATAGGGTACTGAATTGTAACTTACTTTCGCCTAATAATGCGATTTTGGCAAAGAGACTATAACTCGCAGGGAAGCTGCTGCCACCAAATGTTTGCCCTCATTAGACTCCCCTCTGGAAGCGCTTTCACTGCAAGCTGCAGATTCCCTCCTAACAGCAAGCTTTAGGATAGGGTACTGAATTGTAACTTAACTGCGGCTAATATGTCAAAATTGGAAAAGAGATTATCTCCCGCAGGGAAGCTGCTACCATCAAATGTTTGCCCTCATTAGACTCCCCTCTGGAAGCGCTTTCACTGCAAGCTGCAGATTCCCTCCTAACAGCAAGCTTTAGGATAGGGTACTGAATTGTAACTTACTTTCGCCTAATAATGCGATTTTGGCAAAGAGACTATAACTCGCAGGGAAGCTGCTGCCACCAAATGTTTGCCCTCATTAGAGTCCCCTCTGGAAGCGCTTTCACTGCAAGCTGCAGATTCCCTCCTAACAGCAAGCTTTAGGATAGGGTACTGAATTGTAACTTAACTGCGGCTAATAAGGCGATTTTGTCAAAGAGAATATCTCCCGCAGGGAAGCTGCTACAATTAAATGTTTGCCCTCATTAGACTCCCCTCTGGAAGCGCTTTCACTGCAAGCTGTAGATTCCCTCCTAACAGCAAGCTTTAGGATAGGGTACTGAATTGTAACTTACTTTCGCCTAATAATGCGATTTTGGCAAAGAGAGTATCTCCCGCAGGGAAGCTGCTACCATCAAATGTTTGCCCTCGTTAGACTCCCCTCTGGAAGCGCATTCACTGCAAGCTGCAGATTCCCTCCTAACAGCAAGCTTTAGGATAGGGTACTGAATTGTAACTTACTTTCGCCTAATAATGCGATTTTGGCAAAGAGACTATCTCCCGCAGGGAAGCTGCTACCATCAAATGTTTGCCCTCATTAGACTCCCCTCTGGAAGCGCTTTCACTGCAAGCTGCAGATTCCTTCCTAACAGCAAGCTTTAGGATAGGGTACTGAATTGTAACTTACTTTCGCCTAATAATGCGATTTTGGCAAAGAAAGTATCTCCCGCAGGGAAGCTGCTACCATCACATGTTTGCCCTCATTAGACTCCCCTCTGGAAGCGCTTTCACTGCAAGCTGCAGATTCCCTCCTAACAGCAAGCTTTAGGATAGGGTACTGAATTGTAACTTACTTTAGCATAATAGTGCGATTTTGGCAAAGAGAGTATCTCCCGCAGGGATGCTGCTACCATCAAATATTTGCCCTCATTATACTCCCCTCTGGAAGCGCTTTCACTGCAAGCTGCAGATTCCCTCCTAACAGCAATCTTTAGGATAGGGTACTGAATTGTAACTTACTTTCGCCTAATAATGCGATTTTGACAAAGAGAGTATCTCCCGCAGGGAAGCTGCTACCATCAAATGTTTGCCCTCGTTAGACTCCCCTCTGGAAGCGCTTTTACTGCAAGCTGCAGATTCCCTCCTAACAGCAAGCTTTAGGATAGGGTACTGAATTGTAACTTACTGTCGCCTAATAATGCGATTATGGCAAAGAGACTGTCTCCCGCAGGGAAGGTGTTACCATCAAACGTTTGCCCTCATTAGACTCCCCTCTGGAAGCGCTTTCACTGCAAGCTGCAGATTCCCTCCTAAGAGCAAGCTTTAGGATAGGGTACTGAATTGTAACTTAACTGCGGCTCATAAGGCGATTTTGGCAAAGAGACTATCTCCGCAGGGAAGCTGCTACCATCAAATGTTTGCCCTCATTAGACTCCCCTCTGGAAGTGCTTTCACTGCAAGCTGCAGATTCCTTCCTAACAGCAAGCTTTCGGATAGGGTACTGAATTGTAACTTACTTTCGCCTAATAATGCGATTTTGGCAAAGAGACTATTACTCGCAGGGAAGCTGCTGCCACCAAATGTTTTCCCTCATTAGACTCCCCTCTGGAAGCGCTTTCACTGCAAGCTGCAGATTCCCTCCTAACAGCAAGCTTTAGGATAGGGTACTGAATTGTAACTTAACTGCGGCTAATAAGGCGATTTTGTCAAAGAGACTATCTCCCGCAGGGAAGCTGCTACCATCAAATGTTTGCCCTCATTAGACTCCCCTCTGGAAGCGCTTTCACTGCAAGCTGCAGATTCCCTCCTAACAGCAAGCTTTAGGATAGGGTACTGAATTGTAACTTACTTTCGCCTAATAATGCGATTTTGGCAAAGAGAGTATCTCCCGCAGGGAAGCTGCTACCATCAAATCTTTGCCCTCATTAGACTCCCCTCTGGAATCTCTTTCACTGCAAGCTGCAGATTCCCTCCTAACAGCAAGCTTTAGGATAGGGTACTGAATTGTAACTTAATTGCAGCTAAAAAGGCGATTTTGGCAAAGAGAATATCTCCCGCAGGGAAGCTGCTACCATCAAATGTTTGCCCTCATTAGACTCCCCTCTGGAAGCGCTTTCACTGCAAGCTGCAGATTCCCTCCTAACAGCAAGCTTTAGGATAGGGTACTGAATTGTAACTTAACTGCGGCTAATAAGGCGATTATGGCAAAGAGAATATCTCCCGCAGGGAAGCTGCTACCATAAAATGTTTGCCCTCATTAGACTCCCCTCTGGAAGCGCTTTCACTGCAAGCTGTAGATTCCCTCCTAACAGCAAGCTTTAGGATATTGTACTGAATTGTAACTTACTTTCGCCTAATAATGCGATTTTGGCAAAGAGAGTATCTCCCGCAGGGAAGCTGCTAACATCAAATGTTTGCCCTCGTTAGACTCCCCTCTGGAAGCGCTTTCACTGCAAGCTGCAGATTCCCTCCTAACAGCAAGCTTTAGGATAGGGTACTGAATTGTAACTTACTTTCGCCTAATAATGGGATTTTGGCAAAGAGAGTATCTCCCGCAGGGAAGCTGCTACCATCAAATGTTTGCCCTCATTAGACTCCCCTCTGGAAGCGCTTTGACTTCAAGCTGCAGATTCCCTCCTAACAGCAAGCTTTAGGATAGGGTCCTGAATTGTAACTTAACTGCGGCTAATAAGGCGATTTTGGCAAAGAGAGTATCTCCCGCAGGGAAGCTGCTAACATCAAATGTTTGCCCTCATTAGACTCCCCTCTGGAAGCGCTTTCACTGCAAGCTGCAGATTCCCTCCTAACAGCAAGCTTTAGGATAGGGTACTGAATTGTAACTTAACTGCGGCTAATAAGGCGATTTTGGCAAAGAGAGTATCTCCCGCAGGGAAGCTGCTACCATCAAATGTTTGCCCTCATTAGACTCCCCTCTGGAAGCGCTTTCACTGCAAGCTGCAGATTCCCTCCTAACAGCAAGCTTTAGGATAGGGTACTGAATTGTAACTTAATTTCGCCTAATAATGCGATTTTGGCAAAGAGAGTATCTCCCGCAGGGAAGCTGCTAACATCAAATGTTTGCCCTCATTAGACTCCCCTCTGGAAGCGCTTTCACTGCAAGCTGCAGATTCCCTCCTAACAGCAAGCTTTAGGATAGGGTACTGAATTGTAACTTAACTGCGGCTAATAAGGCGAATTTGGCAAAGAGAATATCTCCCGCAGGGAAGCTGCTACCATCAAATGTTTGCCCTCATTAGACTCCCCTCTGGAATCGCTTTCACTGCAAGCTGCAGATTCCCTCCTAACAGCAAGCTTTAGGATAGGGTACTGAATTGTAACTTAACTGCGGATAATAAGGCGATTTTGGCAAAGAGATTATCTCCCGCAGGGAAGCTGCTACCATCAAATGTTTGCCCTCATTAGACTCCCCTCTGGAAGCGCTTTCACTGCAAGCTGCAGATTCCCTCCTAACAGCAAGCTTTAGGATATGGTACTGAATTGTAACTTACTTTCGCCTAATAATGCGATTTTGGCAAAGAGAGTATCTCCCGCAGGGAAGCTGCTACCATCAAATGTTTGCCCTCATTAGACTCCCCTCTGGAAGCGCTTTCACTGCAAGCTGCAGATTCCCTCCTAACAGCAAGCTTTAGGATAGGGTACTGAATTGTAACTTAACTGCGGCTAATAATGCGATTTTGGCAAAGAGAGTATCTCCCGCAGGGAAGCTGCTACCATCAAATGTTTGCCCTCATTAGACTCCCCTCTGGAAGCGCTTTCACTGCAAGCTGCAGATTCCCTCCTAACAGCAAGCTTTAGGATATGGTCCTGAATTGTAACGTACTTTCGCCTAATAATGCGATTTTGGCAAAGAGAGTATCTCCCGCAGGGAAGCTGCTACCATCAAACGTTTGCCCTCGTTAGACTCCCCTCTGGAAGCGCTTTCTCTGCAAGCTGCAGATTCCCTCCTAACAGCAAGCTTTAGGATGGGGTACTGAATTGTAACTTACTTTCGCCTAATAATGCGATTTTGGCAAAGAGAGTATCTCCCGCAGGGCAGCTGCTACCATAAAATATTTGCCCTCATTAGACTCCCCTCTGGAAGCGCTTTCACTGCAAGCTGCAGATTCCCTCCTAACAGCAAGCTTTAGGATAGGGTAATGAATTGTATCTTAACTGCGGCTAATAAGGCGATTTTGGCAAAGAGAGTATCTCCCGCAGGGAAGCTACTACCATCAAATGTTTGCCCTCATTAGACTCCCCTCTGGAAGCGCTTTCACTGCAAGCTGCAGATTCCCTCCTAACAGCAAGCTTTAGGATAGGGTACTGAATTGTAACTTACTTTCGCCTAATAATGCGATTTTGGCAAAGAGAGTATCTCCCGCAGGGAAGCTGCTACCATCAAATGTTTGCCCTCATTAGACTCCCCTCTGGAAGCGCTTTCACTGCAAGCTGCAGATTCCCTCCTAACAGCAAGCTTTAGGATAGGGTACTGAATTGTAACTTACTTTCGCCTAATAATGCGATTATGGAAAAAAGAGTATCTCCCGCAGGGAAGCTGCTACCATCAAATATTTGCCCTCATTAGACTCTCCTCTGGAAGCGCTTTCACTGCAAGCTGCAGATTCCCTCCTAACAGCAAGCTTTAGGATAGGGTACTGAATTGTAACTTAACTGCGGCTAATAAGACGATTTTGGCAAAGAGAGTATCTCCCGCAGGGAAGCTGCTACCATCAAACGTTTGCCCTCGTTAGACTCCCCTCTGGAAGCGCTTTCTCTGCAAGCTGCAGATTCCCTCCTAACAGCAAGCTTTAGGATAGGGTACTGAATTGTAACTTACTTTCGCCTAATAATGCGATTTTGACAAAGAGAGTATCTCCCGCAGGGCAGCTGCTACCATAAAATATTTGCCCTCATTAGACTCCCCTCTGGAAGCGCTTTCACTGCAAGCTGCAGATTCCCTCCTAACAGCAAGCTTTAGGATAGGGTACTGAATTGTAACTTACTTTCGCCTAATAATGCGATTATGGAAAAAAGAGTATCTCCCGCAGGGAAGCTGCTACCATCAAATATTTGCCCTCATTAGACTCCCCTCTGGAAGCGCTTTCACTGCAAGCTGCAGATTCCCTCCTAACAGCAAGCTTTAGGATAGGGTACTGAATTGTAACTTAACTGCGGATAATAAGGCGATTTTGGCAAAGAGAGTATCTCCCGCAGGGAAGCTGCTACCATCAAATGTTTGCCCTCATTAGACTCCCCTCTGGAAGCGCTTTCACTGCAAGCTGCAGATTCCCTCCTAACAGCAAGCTTTAGGATAGGGTACTGAATTGTAACTTAACTGAGGCTAATAAGACGATTTTGGCAAAGAGAGTATCTCCCGCAGGGAAGCTGCTACCATCAAACGTTTGCCCTCGTTAGACTCCCCTCCGGAAGCGCTTTCACTGCAAGCTGCAGATTCCCTCCTAACAGCAAACTTTAGGATAGGGTACTGAATTGAAACTTACTTTCGCATAATATTGCGATTTTGGCAAAGAGAGTATCTCCCGCAGGGAAGCTGCTACCGTCAAATGCTTCCCCTCATTAGACTCCCCTCTGGAAGCGCTTTCACTGCAAGCTGCAGATTCCCTCCTAACAGCAAGCTTTAGGATAGGGTACTGAATTGTATCTTAACTGCGGCTAATAAGGCGATTTTGGCAAAGAGAGTATCTCCCGCAGGGAAGCTACTACCATCAAATGTTTGCCCTCATTAGACTCCCCTCTGGAAGCGCTTTCACTGCAAGCTGCAGATTCCCTCCTAACAGCAAGCTTTAGGATAGGGTACTGAATTGTAACTTACTTTCGCCTAATAATGCGATTTTGGCAAAGAGAGTATCTCCCGCAGGGAAGCTGCTACCATCAAATGTTTGCCCTCATTAGACTCCCCTCTGGAAGCGCTTTCACTGCAAGCTGCAGATTCCCTCCTAACAGCAAGCTTTAGGATAGGGTACTGAATTGTAACTTACTTTCGCCTAATAATGCGATTATGGAAAAAAGAGTATCTCCCGCAGGGAAGCTGCTACCATCAAATATTTGCCCTCATTAGACTCTCCTCTGGAAGCGCTTTCACTGCAAGCTGCAGATTCCCTCCTAACAGCAAGCTTTAGGATAGGGTACTGAATTGTAACTTAACTGCGGCTAATAAGACGATTTTGGCAAAGAGAGTATCTCCCGCAGGGAAGCTGCTACCATCAAACGTTTGCCCTCGTTAGACTCCCCTCTGGAAGCGCTTTCTCTGCAAGCTGCAGATTCCCTCCTAACAGCAAGCTTTAGGATAGGGTACTGAATTGTAACTTACTTTCGCCTAATAATGCGATTTTGACAAAGAGAGTATCTCCCGCAGGGCAGCTGCTACCATAAAATATTTGCCCTCATTAGACTCCCCTCTGGAAGCGCTTTCACTGCAAGCTGCAGATTCCCTCCTAACAGCAAGCTTTAGGATAGGGTACTGAATTGTAACTTACTTTCGCCTAATAATGCGATTATGGAAAAAAGAGTATCTCCCGCAGGGAAGCTGCTACCATCAAATATTTGCCCTCATTAGACTCCCCTCTGGAAGCGCTTTCACTGCAAGCTGCAGATTCCCTCCTAACAGCAAGCTTTAGGATAGGGTACTGAATTGTAACTTAACTGCGGATAATAAGGCGATTTTGGCAAAGAGAGTATCTCCCGCAGGGAAGCTGCTACCATCAAATGTTTGCCCTCATTAGACTCCCCTCTGGAAGCGCTTTCACTGCAAGCTGCAGATTCCCTCCTAACAGCAAGCTTTAGGATAGGGTACTGAATTGTAACTTACTTTCGCCTAATAATGCGATTTTGGCAAAGAGAGTATCTCCCGCAGGGAAGCTGCTACCATCAAACGTTTGCCCTCATTAGACTCCCCTCTGGAAGCGCTTTCACTGCAAGCTGCAGATTCCCTCCTAACAGCAAGCTTTAGGATAGGGTACTGAATTGTAACTTAACTGAGGCTAATAAGACGATTTTGGCAAAGAGAGTATCTCCCGCAGGGAAGCTGCTACCATCAAACGTTTGCCCTCGTTAGACTCCCCTCCGGAAGCGCTTTCACTGCAAGCTGCAGATTCCCTCCTAACAGCAAACTTTAGGATAGGGTACTGAATTGAAACTTACTTTCGCATAATATTGCGATTTTGGCAAAGAGAGTATCTCCCGCAGGGAAGCTGCTACCGTCAAATGCTTCCCCTCATTAGACTCCCCTCTGGAAGCGCTTTCACTGCAAGCTGCAGATTCCCTCCTAACAGCAAGCTTTAGGATAGGGTACTGAATTGTATCTTAACTGCGGCTAATAAGGCGAATTTGGCAAAGAGAATATCTCCCGCAGGGAAGCTGCTACCATCAAATGTTTGCCCTCATTAGACTCCCCTCTGGAAGCGCTTTCACTGCAAGCTGCAGATTCCCTCCTAACAGCAAGCTTTAGGATAGTGTCCTGAATTGTAACTTAACTGCGGATAATAAGGCGATTTTGGCAAAGAGATTATCTCCCGCAGGGAAGCTGCTACCATCAAATGTTTGCCCTCATTAGACTCCCCTCTGGAAGCGCTTTCACTGCAAGCTGCAGATTCCCTCCTAACAGCAAGCTTTAGGATAGTGTACTGAATTGTAACTTACTTTCGCCTAATAATGCGATTTTGGCAAAGAGAGTATCTCCCGCAGGGAAGCTGCTACCATCAAATGTTTGCCCTCATTAGACTCCCCTCTGGAAGCGCTTTCACTGCAAGCTGCAGATTCCCTCCTAACAGCAAGCTTTAGGATAGGGTACTGAATTGTAACTTAACTGCGGCTAATAAGGCGATTTTGGCAAAGAGAATATCTCCCGCAGGGAAGCTGCTACCATCAAATGCTTGCCCTCATTAGACTCCCCTCTGCAAGCGCTTTCACTGTAAGCTGCAGATTCCCTCCTAACAGCAAGCTTTAGGATAGTGTCCTGAATTGTAACGTACTTTCGCCTAATAATGCGATTTTGGCAAAGAGAGTATCTCCCGCAGGGAAGCTGCTACCATCAAATGTTTGCCCTCATTAGACTCCCCTCTGGAAGCGCTTTCACTGCAAGCTGCAGATTCCCTCCTAACAGCAAGCTTTAGGATAGGCTACTGAATTGTAACTTACTTTCGCCTAATAATGCGATTTTGGAAAAGAGAGTATCTCCCGCAGGGAAGCTGCTACCATCAAATGTTTGCCCTCATTAGACTCCCCTCTGGAAGCGCTTTCACTGCAAGCTGCAGATTCCCTCCTAACAGCAAGCTTTAGGATAGGGTACTGAATTGTAACTTAACTGCGGCTAATAAGGCGATTTTGGCAAAGAGAATATCTCCCGCAGGGAAGCTGCTACCATCAAATATTTGCCCTCATTAGACTCCCCTCTGGAAGCGCTTTCACTGCAAGCTGCAGATTCCCTCCTAACAGCAAGCTTTAGGATAGGGTACTGAATTGTAACTTACTTTCGCCTAATAATGCGATTTTGGCAAAGAGAGTATCTCCCGCAGGGAAGCTGCTACCATCAAACGTTTGCCCTCGTTAGACTTCCCTCTGGAAGCGCTTTCACTGCAAGCTGCAGATTCCCTCCTAACAGCAAGCTTTAGGATAGGGTACTGAATTGTAACTTATCTGCGGCTAATAAGGCGATTTTGGAAAAGAGAATATCTCCCGCAGGGAAGCTGCTACCATCAAATGTTTGCCCTCATTAGACTCCCCTCTGGAAGCGCTTTCACTGCAAGCTGCAGATTCCCTCCTAACAGCAAGCTTTAGGATAGGGTACTGAATTGTAACTTACTTTCGCCTAATAATGCGATTTTGGCAAAGAGAGTATCTCCCGCAGGGAAGCTGCTACCATCAAATGTTTGCCCTCGTTAGACTCCCCTCTGGAAGCGCTTTCACTGCAAGCTGCAGATTCCCTCCTAACAGCAAGCTTTAGGATAGGGTACTGAATTGTAACTTAACTGCGGCTAATAAGGCGCTTTTGGGAAAGAGAGTATCTCCCGCAGGGAAGCTGCTACCATCAAATGTTTGCCCTCATTAGACTCCCCTCTGGAAGCGCTTTCACTGCAAGCTGCAGATTCCCTCCTAACAGCAAGCTTTAGGATAGTGTACTGAATTGTAACTTACTTTCGCCTAATAATGCGATTTTGGCAAAGAGAGTATCTCCCGCAGGGAAGCGGATACCATCAAATGTTTGCCCTCGTTAGACTACCCTCTGGAAGCGTTTTCACTGCAAGCTGCAGATTCCCTCCTAACAGCAAGCTTTAGGATAGGGTACTGAATTGTAACTTAACTGCGGCTAATAAGGCGATTTTGGCAAAGAGAATATCTCCCGCAGGGAAGCTGCTACCATCAAATGTTTGCCCTCATTAGACTCCCCTCTGGAAGCGCTTTCACTGCAAGCTGCAGATTCCCTCCTAACAGCAAGCTTTAGGATAGGGTACTGAATTGTAACTTAACTGCGGCTAATAAGACGATTTTGGAAAAGAGAGTATCTCCCGCAGGGAAGCTGCTACCATCAAATGTTTGCCCTCATTAGACTCCCCTCTGGAAGCGCTTTCACTGCAAGCTGCAGATTCCCTCCTAACAGCAAGCTTTAGGATAGGGTACTGAATTGTAACTTAACTGCGGCTAATAAGGCGATTTTGGCAAAGAGAATATCTCCCGCAGGGAAGCTGCTAACATCAAATATTTGCCCTCATTAGACTCCCCTCTGGAAGCGCTTTCACTGCAAGCTGCAGATTCCCTCCTAACAGCAAGCTTTAGGATAGGGTACTGAATTGTAACTTACTTTCGCCTAATAATGCGATTTTGGCAAAGAGAGTATCTCCCGCAGGGAAGCTGCTACCATCAAACGTTTGCCCTCGTTAGACTTCCCTCTGGAAGCGCTTTCACTGCAAGCTGCAGATTCCCTCCTAACAGCAAGCTTTAGGATAGGGTACTGAATTGTAACTTATCTGCGGCTAATAAGGCGATTTTGGAAAAGAGAATATCTCCCGCAGGGAAGCTGCTACCATCAAATGTTTGCCCTCATTAGACTCCCCTCTGGAAGCGCTTTCACTGCAAGCTGCAGATTCCCTCCTAACAGCAAGCTTTAGGATAGGGTACTGAATTGTAACTTACTTTCGCCTAATAATGCGATTTTGGCAAAGAGAGTATCTCCCGCAGGGAAGCTGCTACCATCAAATGTTTGCCCTCGTTAGACTCCCCTCTGGAAGCGCTTTCACTGCAAGCTGCAGATTCCCTCCTAACAGCAAGCTTTAGGATAGGGTACTGAATTGTAACTTAACTGCGGCTAATAAGGCGCTTTTGGGAAAGAGAGTATCTCCCGCAGGGAAGCTGCTACCATCAAATGTTTGCCCTCATTAGACTCCCCTCTGGAAGCGCTTTCACTGCAAGCTGCAGATTCCCTCCTAACAGCAAGCTTTAGGATAGGGTACTGAATTGTAACTTAACTGCGGCTAATAAGACGATTTTGGCAAAGAGAGTATCTCCCGCAGGGAAGCTGCTACCATCAAACGTTTGCCCTCGTTAGACTCCCCTCCGGAAGCGCTTTCACTGCAAGCTGCAGATTCCCTCTTAACAGCAAGCTTTAGGATAGGGTACTGAATTGAAACTTACTTTCGCATAATATTGCGATTTTGGCAAAGAGAGTATCTCCCGCAGGGAAGCTGCTAACATCAAATGTTTGCCCTCATTAGACTCCCCTCTGGAAGCGCTTTCACTGCAAGCTGCAGATTCCCTCCTAACAGCAAGCTTTAGGATAGGGTACTGAATTGTAACTTAACTGCGGCTAATAAGGCAAAATTGGAAAAGAGATTATCTCCCGCAGGAAAGCTGCTACCATCAAATGTTTGCCCTCATTAGACTCCCCTCTGGAAGCGCTTTCACTGCAAGCTGCAGATTCCCTCCTAACAGCAAGCTTTAGGATAGGGTACTGAATTGTAACTTATCTGCGGCTAATAAGGCGATTTTGGCAAAGAGAATATCTCCCGCAGGGAAGCTGCTACCATCAAATGCTTCCCCTCATTAGACTCCCCTCTGGAAGCGCTTTCACTGCAAGCTGCAGATTCCCTCTTAACAGCAAGCTTTAGGATAGGGTACTGAATTGTAACTTACTTTCGCCTAATAATGCGATTTTGGCAAAGAGAGTATCTCCCGCAGGGCAGCTGCTACCATCAAATGTTTGCCCTCGTTAGACTCCCCTCTGGAAGCGCTTTCACTGCAAGCTGCAGATTCCCTCCTAACAGCAAGCTTTAGGATAGGGTACTGAATTGTAACTTACTTTCGCCTAATAATGCGATTTTGGCAAAGAGAGTATCTCCCGCAGGGAATCTGCTACCATCAAATGTTTGCCCTCATTAGACTCCCCTCTGGAAGCGCTTTCACTGCAAGCTGCAGATTCCCTCCTAACAGCAAGCTTTAGGATAGGGTACTGAATTGTAACTTAACTGCGGCTCATAAGGCGATTTTGGCAAAGAGAGTATCTCCCGCAGGGAAGCTGCTACCGTCAAATGCTACACCTCATTAGACTCCCCTCTGGAAGCGCTTTCACTGCAAGCTGCAGATTCCCTCCTAACAGCAAGCTTTAGGATAGGGTACTGAATTGTAACTTAACTGCGGCTAATAAGGCGATTTCGGCAAAGAGAATATCTCCCGCAGGGAAGCTGCTACCATCAAATGTTTGCCCTCATTACACTCCCCTCTGGAAGCGCTTTCACTGCAAGCTGCAGATTCCCTCCTAACAGCAAGTTTTAGCATAGGGTACTGAATTGTAAATTACTTTCGCCTAATAATGCGATTTTGGCAAAGAGAGTATCTCCCGCAGGGAAGCTGCTACCATCAAATGTTTGCCCTCATTAGACTCCCCTCTGGAAGCGCTTTCACTGCAAGCTGCAGATTCCCTCCTAACAGCCAGCTTTAGGATATTGTACTGAATTGTAACTTACTTTCGCCTAATAATGCGATTTTGGCAAAGAGAGTATCTCCCGCAGGGAAGCGGATACCATCAAATGTTTGCCCTCGTTAGACTACCCTCTGGAAGCGCTTTCACTGCAAGCTGCAGATTCCCTCCTAACAGCAAGCTTTAGGATAGGGTACTGAATTGTAACTTAACTGCGGCTAATAAGGCAATTTTGGCAAAGAGAATATCTCCCGCAGGGAAGCTGCTACCATCAAATGTTTGCCCTCATTAGACTCCCCTCTGGAAGCGCTTTCACTGCAAGCTGCAGATTCCCTCCTAATAGCAAGCTTTAGGATAGGGTACTGAATTGTAACTTACTTTCGCCTAATAATGCGATTTTGTCAAAGAGAGTATCTCCCGCAGGGAAGCTGCTACCATCAAATGTTTGCCCTCATTAGACTCCCCTCCAGAAGCGCTTTCACTGCAAGCTGCAGATTCCCTCCTAACAGCAAGCTTTAGGATAGGGTACTGAATTGTAACGTACATTCGCCTAATAATGCGATTTTGGCAAAGAGAGTATCTCCCGCAGGGAAGCTGCTACCATCAAATGTTTCCCCTCATTAGACTCCCCTCTGGAAGCACTTTCACTGCAAGCTGCAGATTCCCTCCTAACAGCAAGCTGTAGGACAGTGTACTGAATTGTATCTTAACTGCGGCTAATAAGGCGATTTTGGCAAATAGAATATCTCCCGCAGGGAAGCTGCTACCATCAAATGTTTGCCCTCATTAGACTCCCCTCTGGAAGTGCTTTCACTGCAAGCTGCAGATTCCCTCCTAACAGCAAGCTTTAGGATAGGGTACTGAATTGTAACTTACTTTCGCCTAATAATGCGATTTTGGGAAAGAGAGTATCTCCCGCAGGGAAGCTGCTACCATCAAATATTTGCCCTCGTTAGACTCCCCTCTGGAAGCGCTTTCACTGCAAGCTGCAGATTCCCTCCTAACAGCAAGCTTTAGGATAGGGTACTGAATTGTAACTTACTTTCACCTAATAATGCGATTTTGGCAAAGAGAGTATCTCCCGCAGGGAAGCTGCTACCATCAAATGCTTGCCCTCATTAGACTCCCCTCTGGAAGCGCTTTCACTGCAAGCTGCAGATTCCCTCCTAACAGCAAGCTTTAGGATAGGGTACTGAATTGTAACTTACTTTCGCCTAATAATGCGATTTTGGCAAAGAGAGTATCTCCCGCAGGGAAGCTGCTACCATCAAATATTTGCCCTCATTAGACTCCCCTCTGGAAGCGGTTTCACTGCAAGCTGCAGATTCCCTCCTAACAGCAAGCTTTAGGATAGGGTACTGAATTGTAACTTACTTTCGCCTAATAATGCGATTTTGGCAAAGAGAGTATCACCCGCAGGGAAGCTGCTAACATCAAATGTTTGCCCTCGTTAGACTCCCCTCTGGAAGCTCTTTCACTGCAAGCTGCAGATTCCCTCCTAACAGCAAGCTTTAGGATAGGGTACTGAATTGTAACTTACTTTCTCATAATAATGAGATTTTTGCAAAGAGAGTATCTCCGGCAGGAAAGCTGCTACCATCAAATGTTTGCCCTCATTAGACTCCCCTCTGGAAGCGCTTTCACTGCAAGCTGCAGATTCCCTCCTAACAGCAAGCTTTACCATAGGGTACTGAATTGTAACTTACTTTCGCCTAATAATGCGATTTTGGCAAAGAGAGTATCTCCCGCAGGGAAGCTGCTACCATCAAATGTTTGCCCTCATTAGACTCCCCTCTGGAAGCACTTTCACTGCAAGCTGCAGATTCCCTCCTAACAGCAAGCTGTAGGACAGTGTACTGAATTGTAACTTAACTGCGGCTAATAAGGCGATTTTGGCAAAGAGAATATCTCCCGCAGGGAAGCTGCTACCATCAAATGCTTGCCCTCATTAGACTCCCCTCTGGAAGTGCTTTCACTTCAAGCTGCAGATTCCCTCCTAACAGCAAGCTTTAGGATAGGGTACTGAATTGTAACTTACTTTCGCCTAATAATGCGATTTTGGCAAAGAGAGTATCTCCCGCAGGGAAGCTGCTACCATCAAATATTTGCCCTCATTAGACTCCCCTCTGGAAGCGCTTTCACTGCAAGCTGCAGATTCCCTCCTAACAGCAAGCTTTAGGATAGGGTACTGAATTGTAACTTACTTTCACCTAATAATGCGATTTTGGCAAAGAGAGTATCTCCCGCAGGGAAGCTGCTACCATCAAATGTTTGCCCTCGTTAGACTACCCTCTGGAAGTGCTTTCACTGCAAGCTTCAGATTCCCTCCTAACAGCAAGCTTTAGGATAGGGTACTGAATTGTAACTTACTTTCGCCTAATAATGCGATTTTGGCAAAGAGAGTATCTCCCGCAGGGAAACTGCTACCATCAAATGTTTGCCCTCATTAGACTCCCCTCTGGAAGCGCTTTCACTGCAAGCTGCAGATTCCCTCCTAACAGCAAGCTTTAGGATGGGGTATTGAATTGTAACTTAACTGCGGCTAATAAGGCGATTTTGGCAAAGAGAATATCTCCCGCAGGGAAGCTGTTACCATCAAATATTTGCCCTCATTAGACTCCCCTCTGGAAGCGCTTTCACTGCAAGCTGCAGATTCCCTCCTAACAGCAAGCTTTAGGATGGGGTACTGAATTGTAACTTAACTGCGGCTCATAAGGCGATTTTGGCAAAGAGAGTATCTCCCGCAGGGAAGCTGCTACCGTCAAATGCTTCCCCTCATTAGACTCCCCTCTGGAAGCGCTTTCACTGCAAGCTGCAGATTCCCTCCTAACAGCAAGCTTTAGGATAGGGTACTGAATTGTAACTTAACTGCGGATAATAAGGCTCTTTTGGGAAAGAGAGTATCTCCCGCAGGGAAGCTGCTAACATCAAATGTTTGCCCTCATAAGACTCCCCTCTGGAAGCTCTTTCACTGCAAGCTGCAGATTCCCTCCTAACAGCAAGCTTTAGGATAGGGTACTGAATTGTAACTTACTTTCGCCTAATAATGCGATTTTGGAAAAGAGAATATCACCCGCAGGGAAGCTGCTAACATCAAATGTTTGCCCTCATTAGACTCCCCTCTGGAAGCGCTTTCACTGCAAGCTGCAGATTCCCTCCTAACAGCAAGCTTTAGGATAGGGTACTGAATTGTAACTTACTTTCGCCTAATAATGCGATTTTGGAAAAGAGAGTATCTCCCGCAGGGAAGCTGCTACCATCAAATGCTTGCCCTCCTTAGACTCCCCTCTGGAAGTGCTTTCACTGCAAGCTGCAGATTCCCTCCTAACAGCAAGCTTTAGGATAGGGTACTGAATTGTAACTTACTTTCGTCTAATAATGCGATTTTGGCAAAGAGAGTATCTCCCGCAGGGAATCTGCTACCATCAAATATTTGCCCTCATTAGACTCCCCTCTGGAAGCGCTTTCACTGCAAGCTGCAGATTCCCTCCTAACAGCAAGCTTTAGGATAGGGTGCTGAATTGTAACTTACTTTCGCCTAATAATGCGATTTTGGCAAAGAGAGTATCTCCCGCAGGGAAGCTGCTACCATCAAATGCTTCCCCTCATTAGACTCCCCTCTGGAAGCGCTTTCACTGCAAGCTGCAGATTCCCTCCTAACAGCAAGCTTTAGGATAGGGTACTGAATTGTATCTTACTTTCGCCTAATAATGCGATTTTGGCAAAGAGAGTATCTCCTGCAGGGAAGCTGCTACCATCAAATGTTTGCCCTCATTAGACTCCCCTCTGGAAGCGCTTTCACTGCAAGCTGCAGATTCCCTCCTAACAGCAAGCTTTAGGATAGGGTACTGAATTGTAACTTAACTGCGGCTAATAAGGCGATTTTGTCAAAGAGAATATCTCCCGCAGGGAAGCTGCTACCATCAAATGTTTGCCCTCATTAGACTCCCCTCTGGAAGCGCTTTCACTGCAAGCTGCAGATTCCCTCCTAACAGCAAGCTTTAGGATAGGGTACTGAATTGTAACTTACTTTCGCCTAATAATGCGATTTTGGCAAAGAGAGTATCTCCCGCAGGGAAGATGCTACCATCAAATGTTTGCCCTCATTAGACTCCCCTCTGGAAGCACTTTCACTGCAAGCTGCAGATTCCCTCCTAACAGCAAGCTTTAGGACAGTGTACTGAATTGTAACTTAACAGCGGCTAATAAGGCGATTTTGGCAAATAGAATATCTCCCGCAGGGAAGCTGCTACCATCAAATGTTTGCCCTCATTAGACTCCCCTCTGGAAGTGCTTTCACTGCAAGCTGCAGATTCCCTCCTAACAGCAAGCTTTAGGATAGGGTACTGAATTGTAACTTACTTTCACCTAATAATGCGATTTTGTCAAAGAGAGTATCTCCCGCAGGGAATCTGCTACCATCAAATATTTGCCCTCGTTAGACTCCCCTCTGGAAGCGCTTTCACTGCAAGCTGCAGATTCCCTCCTAACAGCAAGCTTTAGGATAGGGTACTGAATTGTAACTTACTTTCGCCTAATAATGCGATTTTGGCAAAGAGAGTATCTCCCGCAGGGAAGCTGCTACCATCAAATGTTTGCCCTCGTTAGTCTCCCCTCTGGAAGCGCTTTCACTGCAAGCTGCAGATTCCCTCCTAACAGCAAGCTTTAGGATAGGGTACTGAATTGTAACTTACTTTCGCCTAATAATGCGATTTTGGCAAAGAGAGTATCTCCCGCAGGGAAGCTGTTACCATCAAATATTTGCCCTCATTAGACTCCCCTCTGGAAGCGCTTTCACTGCAAGCTGCAGATTCCCTCCTAACAGCAAGCTTTAGGATAGGGTACTGAATTGTAACTTACTTTCGCCTAATAATGCGATTTTGGCAAAGAGAGTATCTCCCGCAGGGAAGCTGCTACCATCAAATGTTTGCCCTCGTTAGACTCCCCTCTGGAAGCGCTTTCACTGCAAGCTGCAGATTCCCTCCTAACAGCAAGCTTTAGGATAGGGTACTGAATTGTAACTTACTTTCGCCTAATAATGCGATTTTGGCAAAGAGAGTATCTCCCGCAGGGAAGCTGCTACCATCAAATGTTTGCCCTCATTAGACTCCCCTCTGGAAGCGCTTTCACTGCAAGCTGCAGATTCCCTCCTAACAGCAAGCTTTAGGATAGGGTACTGAATTGTAACTTAACTGCGGCTCATAAGGCGATTTTGGCAAAGAGAGTATCTCCCGCAGGGAAGCTGCTACCGTCAAATGCTTCCCCTCATTAGACTCCCCTCTGGAAGCGCTTTCACTGCAAGCTGCAGATTCCCTCCTAACAGCAAGCTTTAGGATAGGGTACTGAATTGTAACTTAACTGCGGCTAATAAGGCTCTTTTGGCAAAGAGAGTATCTCCCGCAGGGAAGCTGCTAACATCAAATGTTTGCCCTCATAAGACTCCCCTCTGGAAGCTCTTTCACTGCAAGCTGCAGATTCCCTCCTAACAGCAAGCTTTAGGATAAGGTACTGAATTGTAACTTACTTTCGCCTAATAATGCGATTTTGGAAAAGAGAATATCACCCGCAGGGAAGCTGCTAACATCAAATGTTTGCCCTCATTAGACTCCCCTCTGGAAGCGCTTTCACTGCAAGCTGCAGATTCCCTCCTAACAGCAAGCTTTAGGATAGGGTACTGAATTGTAACTTACTTTCGCCTAATAATGCGATTTTGGCAAAGAGAATATCTCCCGCAGGGAAGCTGCTACCATCAAATGCTTGCCCTCCTTAGACTCCCCTCTGGAAGTGCTTTCACTGCAAGCTGCAGATTCCATCCTAACAGCAAGCTTTAGGAGAGGGTACTGAATTGTAACTTACTTTCGCCTAATAATGCGATTTTGGCAAAGAGAGTATCTCCCGCAGGGAATCTGCTACCATCAAATATTTGCCCTCATTAGACTCCCCTCTGGAAGCGCTTTCACTGCAAGCTGCAGATTCCCTCCTAACAGCAAGCTTTAGGATAGGGTGCTGAATTGTAACTTACTTTCGCCTAATAATGCGATTTTGGCAAAGAGAGTATCTCCCGCAGGGAAGCTGCTACCATCAAATGCTTCTCCTCATTAGACTCCCCTCTGGAAGCGCTTTCACTGCAAGCTGCAGATTCCCTCCTAACAGCAAGCTTTAGGATAGGGTACTGAATTGTAACTTACTTTCGCCTAATAATGCGATTTTGGCAAAGAGAGTATCTCCTGCAGGGAAGCTGCTACCATCAAATGTTTGCCCTCATTAGACTCCCCTCTGGAAGCGCTTTCACTGCAAGCTGCAGATTCCCTCCTAACAGCAAGCTTTAGGATAGGGTACTGAATTGTAACTTAACTGCGGCTAATAAGGCGATTTTGTCAAAGAGAATATCTCCTGCAGGGAAGCTGCTACCATCAAATGTTTGCCCTCATTAGACTCCCCTCTGGAAGCGCTTTCACTGCAAGCTGCAGATTCCCTCCTAACAGCAAGCTTTAGGATAGGGTACTGAATTGTAACTTACTTTCGCCTAATAATGCGATTTTGGCAAAGAGAGTATCTCCCGCAGGGAAGATGCTACCATCAAATGTTTGCCCTCATTAGACTCCCCTCTGGAAGCACTTTCACTGCAAGCTGCAGATTCCCTCCTAACAGCAAGCTTTAGGACAGTGTACTGAATTGTAACTTAACAGCGGCTAATAAGGCGATTTTGGCAAATAGAATATCTCCCGCAGGGAAGCTGCTACCATCAAATGTTTGCCCTCATTAGACTCCCCTCTGGAAGTGCTTTCACTGCAAGCTGCAGATTCCCTCCTAACAGCAAGCTTTAGGATAGGGTACTGAATTGTAACTTACTTTCGCCTAATAATGCGATTTTGTCAAAGAGAGTATCTCCCGCAGGGAATCTGCTACCATCAAATATTTGCCCTCGTTAGACTCCCCTCTGGAAGCGCTTTCACTGCAAGCTGCAGATTCCCTCCTAACAGCAAGCTTTAGGATAGGGTACTGAATTGTAACTTACTTTCGCCTAATAATGCGATTTTGGCAAAGAGAGTATCTCCCGCAGGGAAGCTGCTACCATCAAATGTTTGCCCTCGTTAGTCTCCCCTCTGGAAGCGCTTTCACTGCAAGGTGCAGATTCCCTCCTAACAGCAAGCTTTAGGATAGGGTACTGAATTGTAACTTACTTTCGCCTAATAATGCGATTTTGGCAAAGAGAGTATCTCCCGCAGGGAAGCTGCTACCATCAAATGTTTGCCCTCATTAGACTCCCCTCTGGAAGCGCTTTCACTGCAAGCTGCAGATTCCCTCCTAACAGCAAGCTTTAGGATAGGTTACTGAATTGTAACTTACTTTCGCCTAATAATGCGATTTTGGTAAAGAGATAATCTCCCGCAGGGAAGCTGCTACCATCAAATGTTTGCCCTCATTAGACTCCCCTCTGGAAGCGCTTTCACTGCAAGCTGCAGATTCCCTCCTAACAGCAAGCTTTAGGATAGTGTACTGAATTGTAACTTAACTGCGGCTAATAAGGCGATTTTGGGAAAGAGAATATCTCCTGAAGGGAAGCTGCTACCATCAAATATTTGCCCTCATTAGACTCCCCTCTGGAAGCGCTTTCACTGCAAGCTGCAGATTCCTTCCTAACAGCAAGCTTTAGGATAGGGTACTGAATTGTAACTTACTTTCGCCTAATAATGCGACTTTGGCAAAGAGAGTATCTCCCGCAGGGAAGCTGCTACCATCAAATGTTTGCCCTCGTTAGACTCCCCTCTGGAAGCGCTTTCACTGCAAGCTGCAGATTCCCTCCTAACAGCAAGCTTTAGGATAGGGTACTGAATTGTAACTTACTTTCGCCTAATAATGCGATTTTGGCAAAGAGAGTATCTCCCGCAGGGAAGCTGGTACCATCAAATGTTTGCCCTCATTAGACTCCCCTCTGGAAGCGCTTTCACTGCAAGCTGCAGATTCCCTCCTAACAGCAAGCTTTAGGATAGGGTACTGAATTGTATCTTACTTTCGCCTAATAATGCGATTTTGGCAAAGAGAGTATCTCCCGCAGGGAAGCTGCTACCATCAAATGTTTGCCCTCGTTAGACTCCCCTCTGGAAGCGCTTTCACTGCAAGCTGCAGATTCCCTCCTAACAGCAAGCTTTAGGATAGGGTACCGAATTGTAACTTAACTGCGGCTAATAAGGCGATTTTGGCAAAGAGAGTATCTCCCGCAGGGAAGCTGCTACCATCAAATGCTTGCCCTCATTAGACTCCCCTCTGGAAGTGCTTTCACTGCAAGCTGCAGATTCCCTCCTAACAGCAAGCTTTAGGATAGGGTACTGAATTGTAACTTACTTTCGCCTAATAATGCGATTTTGGCAAAGAGAGTATCTCCCGCAGGGAATCTGCTACCATCAAATATTTGCCCTCATTAGACTCCCCTCTGGAAGCGCTTTCACTGCAAGCTGCAGATTCCCTCCTAACAGCAAGCTTTAGCATAGGGTACTGAATTGTAACTTACTTTCGCCTAATAATGCGATTTTGGCAAAGAGAGTATCTCCCGCAGGGAAGCTGCTACCATCAAATGTTTGCCCTCATTAGACTCCCCTCTGGAAGCGCTTTCACTGCAAGCTGCAGATTCCCTCCTAACAACAAGCTTTAGGATAGGGTACTGAATTGTAACTTACTTTCGCATAATAATGCGATTTTGGCAAAGAGAATATCTCCCGCAGGGAAGCTGCTACCATCAAATGTTTGCCCTCATTAGACTCCCCTCTGGAAGCGCTTTCACTGCAAGCTGCAGATTCCCTCCTAACAGCAAGCTTTAGGATAGGGTACTGAATTGTAACTCTAACTGCGGCTAATAAAGCGAATTTGGCAAAGAGAATATCTCCCGCAGGGAAGCTGCTACCATCAAATGTTTGCCCTCATTAGACTCCCCTCTGGAAGCGCTTTCACTGCAAGCTGCAGATTCCCTCCTAACAGCAAGCTTTAGGATAGGGTACTGAATTGTAACTTACTTTCGCCTAATAATGCGATTTTGGAAAAGAGAGTATCTCCCGCAGGGAAGCTGCTACCATCAAATGTTTGCCCTCATTACACTCCCCTCTGGAAGCGCTTTCACGGCAAGCTGCAGATTCCCTCCTAACAGCAAGCTTTAGGATAGTGTACTGCATTGTAACTTACTTTCGCCTAATAATGCGAGTTTGGCAAAGAGAGTATCTCCCGCAGGGAAGCTGCTACCATCAAATATTTGCCCTCATTAGACTCCCCTCTGGAAGCGCTTTCACTGCAAGCTGCAGATTCCCTCCTAACAGCAAGCTTTAGGATAGGGTACTGAATTGTAACTTACTTTCGCCTAATAATGCGATTTTGGCAAAGAGAGTATCTCCCGCAGGGAAGCTGCTACCATCAAATGCTTCCCCTCATTAGACTCCCCTCTGGAAGCGCTTTCACTGCAAGCTTCAGATTCCCTCCTAACAGCAAGCTTTAGCATAGGGTACTGAATTGTAACTTACTTTCGCCTAATAATGCGATTTTGGCAAAGAGAGTATCTCCTGCAGGGAAGCTGCTACCATCAAATGTTTGCCCTCATTAGACTCCCCTCTGGAAGCGCTTTCACTGCAAGCTGCAGATTCCCTCCTAACAACAAGCTTTAGGATAGGGTACTGAATTGTAACTTACTTTCGCCTAATAATGCGATTTTGGCAAAGAGAGTATCTCCCGCAGGGAAGCTGCTACCATCAAATGTTTGCCCTCATTAGACTCCCCTCTGGAAGCGGTTTCACTGCAAGTTGCAGATTCCCTCCTAACAGCAAGCTTTAGGACAGTGTACTGAATTGTATCTTAACTGCGGCTAATAAGGCGATTTTGGCAAAGAGAATATCTCCTGCAGGGAAGCTGCTACCATCAAATGTTTGCCCTCATTAGACTCCCCTCTGGAAGCGCTTTCACTGCAAGCTGCAGATTCCCTCCTAACAGCAAGCTTTAGGATAGGGTACTGAATTGTAACTTACTTTCGCATAATAATGCGATTTTGGCAAAGAGACTATCTCCCGCAGGGAAGCTGCTACCATCAAATGTTTGCCCTCATTAGACTCCCCTCTTGAAGTGCTTTCACTGCAAGCTGCAGATTCCCTCCTAACAGCAAGCTTTAGGATAGGGTACTGAATTGTAACTTACTTTCGCCTAATAATGCGATTTTGGCAAAGAGAGTATCTCCCGCAGGGAAGCTGCTACCATCAAATGTTTGCCCTCGTTAGACTCCCCTCTGGAAGCGCTTTCACTGCAAGCTGCAGATTCCCTCCTAACAGCAAGCTTTAGGATAGGGTACTGAATTGTAACTTACTTTCGCCTGATAATGCGATTTTGGCAAAGAGAGTATCTCCCGCAGGGAAGCTGCTACCATCAAATGTTTGCCCTCATTAGACTCCCCTCTGGAAGCGCTTTCACTGCAAGCTGCAGATTCCCTCCTAACAGCAAGCTTTAGGATAATGTACTGAATTGTAACTTACTTTCGCCTAATAATGCGATTTTGGCAAAGAGAGTATCTCCCGCAGGGAAGCTGCTACCATCAAATGTTTGCCCTCATTAGACTCCCCTCTGGAAGTGCTTTCACTGCAAGCTGCAGATTCCCTCCTAACAGCAAGCTTTAGGATAGGGTACTGAATTGTAACTTAACTGCGGCTCATAAGGCGATTTTGGCAAAGAGAGTATCTCCCGCAGGGAAGCTGCTACCATCAAATATTTGCCCTCATTAGACTCCCCTCTGGAAGCGCTTTCACTGCAAGCTGCAGATTCCCTCCTAACAGCAAGCTTTAGGATAGGGTACTGAATTGTAACTTACTTTCGCCTAATAATGCGATTTTGGCAAAGAGAGTATCTCCCGCAGGGAAGCTGCTACCATCAAATGTTTGCCCTCATTAGACTCCCCTCTGGAAGCGCTTTCACTGCAAGCTGCAGATTCCCTCCTAACAGCAAGCTTTAGGATAGGGTACTGAATTGTAACTTACTTTCGCCTAATAAGGCGATTTTGGCAAAGAGAATATCTCCCGCAGGGAAGCTGCTACCATCAAATGTTTGCCCTCATTAGACTCCCCTCTGGAAGCGCTTTCACTGCAAGCTGCAGATTCCCTCCTAACAGCAAGCTTTAGGATAGGGTACTGAATTGTAACTTACTTTCGCCTAATAATGCGATTATGGCAAAGAGAATATCTCCCGCAGGGAAGCTGCTACCATCAAATGTTTGCCCTCATTAGACTCCCCTCTGGAATCGCTTTCACTGCAAGCTGCAGAATCCCTCCTAACAGCAAGCTTTAGAATAAGGTACAGAATTGTAACTTACTTTCGCCTAATAATGCGATTTTGGCAAAGAGAGTATCTCCCGCAGGGAAGCTGCTACCATCAAATGTTTGCCCTCATTAGACTCCCCTCTGGAAGCGCTTTCACTGCAAGCTGCAGATTCCCTCCTAACAGCAAGCTTTAGGACAGTGTACTGAATTGTAACTTAACTGCGGCTAATAAGGCGATTTTGGCAAAGAGAATATCTCCTGCAGGGAAGCTGCTACCATCAAATGTTTGCCCTCATTAGACTCCCCTCTGGAAGCGCTTTCACTGCAAGCTGCAGATTCCCTCCTAACAGCAAGCTTTAGGATAGGGTACTGAATTGTAACTTACTTTCGCATAATAATGCGCTTTTGGCAAAGAGACTATCTCCCGCAGGGAAGCTGCTACCATCAAATGTTTGCCCTCATTAGACTCCCCTCTTGAAGCGCTTTCACTGCAATCTGCAGATTCCCTCCTAACAGCAAGCTTTAGGATAGGGTACTGAATTGTATCTTACTTTCGCCTAATAATGCGATTTTGGCAAAGAGAGTATCTCCCGCAGGGAAGCTGCTACCATCAAATGTTTGCCCTCGTTAGACTCCCCTCTGGAAGCGCTTTCACTGCAAGCTGCAGATTCCCTCCTAACAGCAAGCTTTAGGATAGGGTACTGAATTGTAACTTACTTTCGCCTGATAATGCGATTTTGGCAAAGAGACTATCTCCCGCAGGGAAGCTGCTACCATCAAATGTTTGCCCTCATTAGACTCCCCTCTGGAAGCGCTTTCACTGCAAGCTGCAGATTCCCTCCTAACAGCAAGCTTTAGGATAAGGTACTGAATTGTAACTTACTTTCGCCTAATAATGCGATTTTGGCAAAGAGAGTATCTCCCGCAGGGAAGCTGCTACCATCAAATGTTTGCCCTCATTAGACTCCCCTCTGGAAGTGCTTTCACTGCAAGCTGCAGATTCCCTCCTAACAGCAAGCTTTAGGATAGGGTACTGAATTGTAACTTACTTTCGCCTAATAATGCGATTTTGGCAAAGAGAGTATCTCCCGCAGGGAAGCTGCTACCATCCAATGTTTGCCCTCCTTAGACTCCCCTCTGGAAGCGCTTTCACTGCAAGCTGCAGATTCCCTCCTAACAGCAAGCTTTAGGATAGGGTACTGAATTGTAACTTAACTGCGGCTCATAAGGAGATTTTGGCAAAGAGAGTATCTCCCGCAGGGAAGCTGCTACCATCAAATATTTGCCCTCATTAGACTCCCCTCTGGAAGCGCTTTCACTGCAAGCTGCAGATTCCCTCCTAACAGCAAGCTTTAGGATAGGGTACTGAATTGTAACTTACTTTCGCCTAATAATGCGATTTTGGAAAAGAGAGTATCTCCCGCAGGGAAGCTGCTACCATCAAATGTTTGCCCTCGTTAGACTCCCCTCTGGAAGCGCTTTCACTGCAAGCTGCAGATTCCCTCCTAACAGCAAGCTTTAGGATAGGGTACTGAATTGTAACTTACTTTCGCCTAATAAGGCGATTTTGGCAAAGAGAATATCTCCCGCAGGGAAGCTGCTACCATCAAATGTTTGCCCTCATTAGACTGCCCTCTGGAAGCGCTTTCACTGCAAGCTGCAGATTCCCTCCTAACAGCAAGCTTTAGGATAGGGTACCGAATTGTAACTTAACTGCGGCTAATAATGCGATTTTGGCAAAGAGAGTATCTCCCGCAGGGAAGCTGCTACCATCAAATGTTTGCCCTCATTAGACTCCCCTCTGGAAGCGCTTTCACTGCAAGCTGCAGATTCCCTCCTAACAGCAAGCTTTAGGATAGGGTACTGAATTGTAACTTACTTTCGCCTAATAATGCGATTTTGCAAAGAGAGTATCTCCCGCAGGGAAGCTGCTACCATCAAATGTTTGCCCTCGTTAGACTCCCCTCTGGAAGCGCTTTCACTGCAAGCTGCAGATTCCCTCCTAACAGCAAGCTTTAGGATAGGGTACTGAATTGTAACTTACTTTCGCCTAATAAGGCGATTTTGGCAAAGAGAGTATCTCCCGCAGGGAAGCTGCTACCATCAAATGTTTGCCCTCATTACACTCCCCTCTGGAAGCGCTTTCACTGCAAGCTGCAGATTCCCTCCTAACAGCAAGCTTTAGGATAGGGTACGGAATTGTAACTTAACTGCGGCTAATAATGCGATTTTTGCAAAGAGAGTATCTCCCGCAGGGAAGCTGCTACCATCAAATGTTTGCCCTCATTAGACTCCCCTCTGGAAGCGCTTTCACTGCAAGCTGCAGATTCCCTCCTAACAGCAAGCTTTAGGATAGGGTACTGAATTGTAACTTACTTTCGCCTAATAATGCGATTTTGGCAAAGAGAGTATCACCCGCAGGGAAGCTGCTAACATCAAATGTTTGCCCTCATTAGACTCCCCCCTGGAAGCTCTTTCACTGCAAGCTGCAGATTCCCTCCTAACAGCAAGCTTTAGGATAGGGTACTGAATTGTAACTAAACTGCGGCTAATAAAGCGAATTTGGCAAAGAGAATATCTCCCGCAGGGAAGCTGCTACCATCAAATGTTTGCCCTCATTAGACTCCCCTCTGGAAGCGCTTTCACTGCAAGCTGCAGATTCCCTCCTAACAGCAAGCTTTAGGATAGGGTACTGAATTGTAACTTACTTTCGCCTAATAATGCGATTTTGGAAAAGAGAGTATCTCCCGCAGGGAAGCTGCTACCATCAAATGTTTGCCCTCATTACACTCCCCTCTGGAAGCGCTTTCACGGCAAGCTGCAGATTCCCTCCTAACAGCAAGCTTTAGCATAGGGTACTGCATTGTAACTTACTTTCGCCTAATAATGCGATTTTGGCAAAGAGAGTATCTCCCGCAGGGAAGCTGCTACCATCAAATATTTGCCCTCATTAGACTCCCCTCTGGAAGCGCTTTCACTGCAAGCTGCAGATTCCCTCCTAACAGCAAGCTTTAGGATAGAGTACTGAATTGTAACTTACTTTCGCCTAATAATGCGATTTTGGCAAAGAGAGTATCTCCCGCAGGTAAGCTGCTACCATCAAATGCTTCCCCTCATTAGACTCCCCTCTGGAAGCGCTTTCACTGCAAGCTGCAGATTCCCTCCTAACAGCAAGCTTTAGCATAGGGTACTGAATTGTAACTTACTTTCGCCTAATAATGCGATTTTGACAAAGAGAGTATCTCCTGCAGGGAAGCTGCTACCATCAAATGGTTGCCCTCATTAGACTCCCCTCTTGAAGCGCTTTCACTGCAAGCTGCAGATTCCCTCCTAACAGCAAGCTTTAGGATAGGGTACTGAATTGTAACTTACTTTCGCCTAATAATGCGATTTTGGCAAAGAGAGTATCTCCCGCAGGGAAGCTGCTACCATCAAATGTTTGCCCTCGTTAGACTCCCCTCTGGAAGCGGTTTCACTGCAAGCTGCAGATTCCCTCCTAACAGCAAGCTTTAGGACAGTGTACTGAATTGTAACTTAACTGCGGCTAATAAGGCGATATTGGCAAAGAGAATATCTCCTGCAGGGAAGCTGCTACCATCAAATGTTTGCCCTCATTAGACTCCCCTCTGGAAGCGCTTTCACTGCAAGCTGCAGATTCCCTCCTAACAGCAAGCTTTAGGATAGGGTACTGAATTGTAACTTACTTTCGCCTAATAATGCGATTTTGGCAAAGAGACTATCTCCCGCAGGGAAGCTGCTACCATCAAATGTTTGCCCTCATTAGACTCCCCTCTTGAAGTGCTTTCACTGCAAGCTGCAGATTCCCTCCTAACAGCAAGCTTTAGGATAGGGTACTGAATTGTATCTTACTTTCGCCTAGTAATGCGATTTTGGCAAAGAGAGTATCTCCCGCAGGGAAGCTGCTACCATCAAATGTTTGCCCTCGTTAGACTCCCCTCTGGAAGCGCTTTCACTGCAAGCTGCAGATTCCCTCCTAACAGCAAGCTTTAGGATAGGGTACTGAATTGTAACTTACTTTCGCCTGATAATGCGATTTTGGCAAAGAGACTATCTCCCGCAGGGAAGCTGCTACCATCAAATGTTTGCCCTCATTAAACTCCCCTCTGGAAGCGCTTTCACTGCAAGCTGCAGATTCCCTCCTAACAGCAAGCTTTAGGATAAGGTACTGAATTGTAACTTACTTTCGCCTAATAATGCGATTTTGGCAAAGAGAGTATCTCCCGCAGGGAAGCTGCTACCATCAAATGTTTGCCCTCATTAGACTCCCCTCTGGAAGTGCTTTCACTGCAAGCTGCAGATTCCCTCCTAACAGCAAGCTTTAGGATAGGGTACTGAATTGTAACTTAACTGCGGCTCATAAGGCGATTTTGGCAAAGAGAGTATCTCCCGCAGGGAAGCTGCTACCATCAAATATTTGCCCTCATTAGACTCCCCTCTGGAAGCGCTTTCACTGCAAGCTGCAGATTCCCTCCTAACAGCAAGCTTTAGGATAGGGTACTGAATTGTAACTTACTTTCGCCTAATAATGCGATTTTGGCAAAGAGAATATCTCCCGCAGGGAAGCTGCTACCATCAAATGTTTGCCCTCATTAGACTCCCCTCTGGAAGCGCTTTCACTGCAAGCTGCAGAATCCCTCCTAACAGCAAGCTTTAGGATAAGGTACTGAATTGTAACTTACTTTCGCCTAATAATGCGATTTTGGCAAAGAGAGTATCTCCCGCAGGGAAGCTGCTACCATCAAATGTTTGCCCTCATTAGACTCCCCTCTGGAAGCGTTTTCACTGCAAGCTGCAGATTCCCTCCTAACAGCAAGCTTTAGGATAGGGTACTGAATTGTAACTTACTTTCGCCTAATAATGCGATTTTGGCAAAGAGAGTATCTCCCGCAGGGAAGCTGCTACCATCAAATGTTTGCCCTCATTAGATTCCCCTCTGGAAGCGCTTTCACTGCAAGCTGCAGATTCCCTCCTAACAGCAAGCTTTAGGATAGGGTACGGAATTGTAACTTAACTGCGGCTAATAATGCGATTTTGGCAAAGAGAGTATCTCCCGCAGGGAAGCTGCTACCATCAAATGTTTGCCCTCATTAGACTCCCCTCTGGAAGCGCTTTCACTGCAAGCTGCAGATTCCCTCCTAACAGCAAGCTTTAGGATAGGGTACTGAATTGTAACTTACTTTCGCCTAATAATGCGATTTTGGCAAAGAGAGTATCACCCGCAGGGAAGCTGCTAACATCAAATGTTTGCCCTCATTAGACTCCCCTCTGGAAGCGCTTTCACTGCAAGCTGCAGATTCCCTCCTAACAGCAAGCTTTAGGATAGGGTACTGAATTGTAACTTAACTGCGGCTAATAAGGCGAATTTGGCAAAGAGAATATCTCCCGCAGGGAAGCTGCTACCATCAAATGTTTGCCCTCATTAGACTCCCCTCTGGAAGCGCTTTCACTGCAAGCTGCAGATTCCCTCCTAACAGCAAGCTTTAGCATAGGGTACTGAATTGTAACTTAACTGCGGCTAATAAGGCGATTTCGGCAAAGAGAGTATCTCCCGCAGGGAAGCTGCTACCATCAAATGTTTGCCCTCATTACACTCCCCTCTGGAAGCGCTTTCACTGCAAGCTGCAGATTCCCTCCTAACAGCAAGCTTTAGGATAGGGTACGGAATTGTAACTTAACTGCGGCTAATAATGCGATTTTTGCAAAGAGATTATCTCCCGCAGGGAAGCTGCTACCATCAAATGTTTGCCCTCATTAGACTCCCCTCTGGAAGCGCTTTCACTGCAAGCTTCAGATTCCCTCCTAACAGCAAGCTTTAGGATAAGGTACTGAATTGTAACTTACTTTCGCCTAATAATGCGATTTTGGCAAAGGGAGTATCTCCTGCAGGGAAGCTGCTACCATCAAATGTTTGCCCTCATTAGACTCCCCTCTGGAAGCGCTTTCACTGCAAGCTGCAGATTCCCTCCTAACAACAAGCTTTAGGATAGGGTACTGAATTGTAACTTACTTTCGCCTTTTAATGCGATTTTGGCAAAGAGAGTATCTCCCGCAGGGAAGCTGCTACCATCAAATGTTTGCCCTCATTAGACTCCCCTCTGGAAGCGGTTTCACTGCAAGCTGCAGATTCCCTCCTAACAGCAAGCTTTAGGATAGGGTACTGAATTGTAACTTAACTGCGGCTAATAAGGCGATTTTGGCAAAGAGAATATCTCCTGCAGGGAAGCTGCTACCATCAAATGTTTGCCCTTATTAGACTCCCCTCTGGAAGCGCTTTCACTGCAAGCTGCAGATTCCCTCCTAACAGCAAGCTTTAGGATAGGGTACTGAATTGTAACTTAACTGCGGCTCATGAGGAGATTTTGGCAGAGAGAGTATCTCCCGCAGGGAAGCTGCTACCATCAAATATTTGCCCTCATTAGACTCCCCTCTGGAAGCGCTTTCACTGCAAGCTGCAGATTCCCTCCTAACAGCAAGCTTTAGGATAGGGTACTGAATTGTAACTTACTTTCGCCTAATAATGCGATTTTGGCAAAGAGAGTATCTCCCGCAGGGAAGCTGCTACCATCAAATGTTTGCCCTCGTTAGACTCCCCTCTGGAAGCGCTTTCACTGCAAGCTGCAGATTCCCTCCTAACAGCAAGCTTTAGGATAGGGTACTGAATTGTAACTTACTTTCGCCTAATAAGGCGATTTTGGCAAAGAGAATATCTCCCGCAGGGAAGCTGCTACCATCAAATGTTTGCCCTCATTAGACGCCCCTCTGGAAGCGCTTTCACTGCAAGCTGCAGATTCCCTCCTAACAGCAAGCTTTAGGATAGGGTACTGAATTGTAACTTACTTTCGCCTAATAATGCGATTTTGGCAAAGAGAATATCTCCCGCAGGGAAGCTGCTACCATCAAATGTTTGCCCTCATTAGACTCCCCTCTGGAATCGCTTTCACTGCAAGCTGCAGAATCCCTCCTAACAGCAAGCTTTAGGATAAGGTACTGAATTGTAACTTACTTTCGCCTAATAATGCGATTTTGGCAAAGAGAGTATCTCCCGCAGGGAAGCTGCTACCATCAAATGTTTGCCCTCATTAGACTCCCCTCTGGAAGCGTTTTCACTGCAAGCTGCAGATTCCCTCCTAACAGCAAGCTTTAGGATAGGGTACTGAATTGTAACTTACTTTCGCCTAATAATGCGATTTTGGCAAAGAGAGTATCTCCCGCAGGGAAGCTGCTACCATCAAATGTTTGCCCTCATTAGACTCCCCTCTGGAAGCGCTTTCACTGCAAGCTGCAGATTCCCTCCTAACAGCAAGCTTTAGGATAGGGTACTGAATTGTAACTTACTTTCGCCTAATAATGCGATTTTGGCAAAGAGAGTATCACCCGCAGGGAAGCTGCTAACATCAAATGTTTGCCCTCATTAGACTCCCCTCTGGAAGCGCTTTCACTGCAAGCTGCAGATTCCCTCCTAACAGCAAGCTTTAGGATAGGGTACTGAATTGTAACTTACTTTCGCCTAATAATGCGATTTTGGCAAAGAGAGTATCTCCCGCAGGGCAGCTGCTACCATCAAATGTTTGCCCTCATTACACTCCCCTCTGGAAGCGCTTTCACGGCAAGCTGCAGATTCCCTCCTAACAGCAAGCTTTAGCATAGGGTACTGCATTGTAACTTACTTTCGCCTAATAATGCGATTTTGGCAAAGAGAGTATCTCCCGCAGGGAAGCTGCTACCATCAAATGTTTGCCCTCATTAGACTCCCCTCTGGAAGCGCTTTCACTGCAAGCTGCAGATTCCCTCCTAACAGCAAGCTTTAGGATAGGGTACTGAATTGTAACTTACTTTCGCATAATAATGCGATTTTGGCAAAGAGAATATCTCCCGCAGGGAAGCTGCTACCATCAAATGCTTGCCCTCCTTAGACTCCCCTCTGGATGTGCTTTCACTGCAAGCTGCAGATTCCCTCCTAACAGCAAGCTTTAGGATAGGGTACTGAATTGTAACTTACTTTCGCCTAATAATGCGATTTTGGCAAAGAGAGTATCTCCCGCAGGGAATCTGCTACCATCAAATATTTGCCCTCATTAGACTCCCCTCTGGAAGCGCTTTCACTGCAAGCTGCAGATTCCCTCCTAACAGCAAGCTTTAGGATAGGGTACTGAATTGTAACTTACTTTCGCCTAATAATGCGATTTTGGCAAAGAGAGTATCTCCCGCAGGGAAGCTGCTACCATCAAATGCTTCCCCTCATTAGACTCCCCTCTGGAAGCGCTTTCACTGCAAGCTTCAGATTCCCTCCTAACAGCAAGCTTTAGGATAAGGTACTGAATTGTAACTTACTTTCGCCTAATATTGCGATTTTGGCAAAGAGAGTATCTCCTGCAGGGAATCTGCTACCATCAAATGTTTGCCCTCATTAGACTCCCCTCTGGAAGCGCTTTCACTGCAAGCTGCAGATTCCCTCCTAACAACAAGCTTTAGGATAGGGTACTGAATTGTAACTTACTTTCGCCTAATAATGCGATTTTGACAAAGAGAATATCACCCGCAGGGAAGTTACTAACATCAAATGTTTGCCCTCGTTAGACTCCCCTCTGGAAGCTCTTTCACTGCAAGCTGCAGATTCCCTCCTAACAGCAAGCTTTAGGATAGGGTACTGAATTGTAACTTACTTTCGCATAATAATGCGATTTTG
>NW_027207040.1:0-65007 GCF_032191515.1 Phaenicophaeus curvirostris | reverse complement strand
GGAATGGAATGGAAGAAACCATCGCATGGAGAGGGGGGGGATGATGTCCCTGTGCTCCCCCAGCTTGTGAACCAGCAGGTTTAAGGGTCACCCCGCCAGTGCTGGGGGGGGGGCCCAGCTCCTCTGAGCAAGGAGGCAGCAGGTTTGGGGGTCCCCCGTGCCCCCCCACTTCCATGGTGATGGGGGTTGGGGGTCCCTATTCCCCTCAGTTTGACCTGGAAGGATGGGGGGGCATGTTCCTAAAGCCCCAGTTTCACAGGCTGACAGGGGTTTGGGGGTCCCCGTGTCCCCCCTTTTGTGACCTGGAAAGGCCTGGGGGTCCCCACAACCCCCCCTTTTGTGACCTGGAAAGGCCTGGGGGTCCCCACAGCCCCCCCTTTTGTGACCTGAAAGGGCTGGGGACCCCCCCACTTTGTGACTTGGAAGGTTTGGGTGTCCCCATGCCCCCCATTTTATGACCTGGAAAGGTTTTGGGGTCCCTGTACCCCCCCACTTTATGACCTGGAAAGGTTTTGGGGTCCCTGTACCCCCACCTTAGGGTGCGGCGCTCCTTGGAAACCCTCCCGTTTATTGGGTTCTACAGCTGGAATCCCAGCAGATCCTCTATTCCTACTTGATATCCCGGGGCAGGGACCCCCCCAAAAAAATCACAGAGGGGGGCCCCCCAGCCCCCTGAAAAAGCACAGAGGGGGGTCCCCCTGACCCCCTAAAAGCACAGAGGGCCCCCCCAAAAAACACAGAGGGGTCCCCCAGCCCCCCAAAAAGCACAGAGGGGGCCCCCCCAGAAAGCACAGGGGGGTCCCCGCCGCTCCCCCCTCCTCGCAGGGGTAAAAAATGAAGAGCGGAGAGTCCAAACGGGGCCAAAATTAAGGATTTTGGGGCCCTCCAGCCTCTCCCCCGCAAAAAGGGGAGTTTGTGGGGGGGGGGTAGGCTTGACATTAAAAAAAAAAAAAAAATCAAAAAAAAAAGGGAAAAAACCCAAAAATCCAACTCTGGGTGTGGTGGCGTCGGCCGAGGGTCCGCAGCGCCGGTTTTGGGGGGTCGGGGGGGGGTCTGAGGCTTTGGCGTTGTTTTCGGGGTGTCGGGGCGCGGTTTTAGCTGCCGTAGTGCATGGTGTTGGTGGTGATGGACATGGGGGAGGCCATGGAGAGGGGGGGCCCCCCCATGGTGAACTGGCTGTTGAGGGGGGGGTAGTGGGCGCTGGACGCCCCCCCGGCCTGGCCGCTGGAGGAGCCTGCGGGGAGAGACGGGGAGGGGGGGGGTTAGGGGGGGTCCTGGAGGGAGATGGGGGGGTTAGGGGGGGGGCAGAGAGAGGGTTTGGGGGGGTCTGGAGGGAGATGGGGGCGTTGGGGGGGCAGGGAGAGGGTTGGGGGTGGTCTGGGAGGGGTTTTGGGGGGTCCTGGAGGGAGATGGGGGGGTTAGGGGGGGCAGAGAGAGGGTTGGGGGGGGTCTGGGAGGTCCTGGGGATAGATGGGAGGGTTAGGGGGGAGCAGGGAGAGGTAGAGAGAGGGTTTGGGGGGGTCTGGGAGGGGTTGGGGGGGGGCAGGGAGAGGTAGAGAGAGGGTTTGGGGGGGTCTGGGAGGGGTTTGGGGGGTCCTGGAGGGAGATGGGGGGGTTAGGGGGGGCAAGGAGAGGAAGAGAGAGGGTTTGGGGGGGGGTCTAGAGAAAGAGAGAGAGGATTTAGGGGGTCCTGGGGGGAGAGACGAGTGAATGGGGGGGGTTCAGGGGAGGAGAGAGGGGGTTTGGGGGGGGTCCCAGGGGAGAGACAAGGGAAGTGGGGGGGTTCAGGGGAGGAGAGAGGGGGTTTGGGGGGGTCCTGGGGGGAGAAACGAGGGAATTGGGGGGGTTCAGGGGAGGAGAGAGGGGTTTGGGGGGGTCCTGGGGGAGAGACGAGGGAATTGGGGGGGTTCAGGGGAGGAGAGAGGGGTTTGGGGGGGGTCCTGGGGGGGAGACGAGGAAATTGGGGGGGTTCAGGGGAGGAGAGAGGGGGTTTGGGGGGGGTCCTGGGGGGAGAGATAAGGGAACTGGGGGGGTTCAGGGAGGAGAGAGGGGGTTTGGGGGGGTCCTGGGGGAGAGATGAGGGAACTGGGGGGTTCAGGGAGGAGAGAGGGGGTTTGGGGGGGTCCTGGGGGGAGAGACGAGGGAATTGGGGGGTTCAGGGAGGAGAGAGGGGGTTTGGGGGGGTCCTGGGAGAGGATTGAGGGATCCAGAGAAGGAGAGAGGGGATCCCGGGGGGGTCCTGGGCGTGGGGGGGTTTCAGGGTTCAGAGGGGATCCTGGATGTTGGGGGGGGGTCCCAGGGGCTGGGATTCGATCCTGGGGGGGTTCCAGGTCGAGTTTTGGGGTCCGGGGGGGGGCTGTGGGGGGGTCACCTTGGACGATGCCGGTGCTCATGATGGAGCCCATCCTGGAGTGAGTGTGGTTGACGATGCCGGTGTTGGCTGGGAAAGAAAAAAAAAAACACCTTAAGGATCTGGGGGGGGGAGATTTAGGGGCTCCCCAGCCCCCCCCAAACCCATTTCCCCCCCCGAACCCATTTTTCACCCCCCCCAGACCCATTTTTCACCTAAAGGAATCAAGTTGTTGTGCCCAACGTTGGAGCCGCCGGTGATGACGCTGCTGAGATCGTACGCCGCCGGCATCCCTGTGAGAGAAAGGGGGGGGCACAGGGGGGTCACCCCCTCTTTCCCAGCTCCTGGGGACGAGGGGGGGCTGGTTTGGGGGTCCCTGAGAGCCCCCCCCACCCCAGAACCTACCAGCTACAGCCATGCCTGTGCTCATATTGTAGGCGCTCCCCGTGCTCCACATATTTTCCGAGGGGGACGTGTAGTGGGAACCCGGAGGGGGCGAAGGGGTCGTCCCCGTGTACCTGGTGATGGGGGGGGGGGTCAAAAAATAAAAATAAAAAAAAAAAAAAAAAAGGGGGGGGGGTGAGGCCTTTAGGGGGGGGCTCTGGGTGGCCCCCACCCTCCGCAGCCCCCCCAGGCCCTACCTGAAAAAAGGGTTTTTCAGGTCGAGGAGGTTGCTGGATTTGGAGCCCGTCTGGTCGACTTGAGCCACGATGCTGATGTCGTAGCTCTGCCTGGGGGGGGGGGGAATTAATGGGACCCCCACCCGCAAAAAAGGGGGGGCACAGGGAGCCCCCCACTGCGAGATAAGAGGGGTAATGGGACCCCCCGTCTATAATAAAGAGGGTAATGGGACCCCAGTTTGGGCTGGAAAGGGTTAACGGGAGCCCAGTTTGAGCTGGGAGGGGGGGAGTAACGGGACACCCCCTCCCCCGCAGTTTGAGCTGAGAGGGGGACAATGCCCTCCCCCCCTCCCGTGTTTTGGGGTCCCCCAAGCCCCCCCATATTTCAGGGACCCCCCTCAAACCCCAAACTCTTCCTGGTGAGGAGCAAACGTGTCCCCAAGAGCGTGTGGCCACCTTCGAGTTAGGTGCCCCCCAGATGCTTTGAGCCCCCCCCCCCCGTATTTTGGGGGTCCCCCCGGTCCCCCCATGATTTGAGGGAACCCCCCCTGCACCCCAAACTCTTCTTGGTGAGGACCAAACGCGTCCCCAAGAGCTTTGAGCTGGGTGCTCTCCATATACTTTGCGCCACCTCCCTGTGCTTTGAGCCACTCCCCTCCACCTTTTGGGGACCCCCCCTATATTTTGGGGACCCCCCCTATATTTTGGGGACCCCCCAAGCCTCCCCATTTTTTGTGGGACCCCCCCATGCCCGAAACTCTTCTTGGTGAGGAGCAAACGTGTCCCCAAGAGCTCTGAGCTGGGTGCTCTCCATATACTTCGCGCCACCTCCCCGTGTTTTGAGCCACTCCCCTCCACCTTTTGGGGCCCCCCCTATATTTTGGGGACCCCCCCTATATTTTGGGGACCGCCCCATGCCCGAAACTCTTCTTGGTGAGGACCAAACGCGTCCCCAAGAGCTTTGAGCTGGGTGCCCTCCATATACTTTGCGCCACCTCCCTGTGCTTTGAGCCGCTCCCCTCCACCTTTTGGACCCCCCCCTCTATATTTTGGGGACCCCCCTCTATATTTTGGGGACCCCCCCTCTATATTTTGGGGACCCCCCTCTATATTTTGGGGACCCCCCCATGCCTGCAACTCTTCTTGGTGAGGAGCAAACGCGTCCCCAAGAGCTTTGAGCTGGGTGCTCTCCATATACTTTGCGCCACCTCCCTGTGCTTTGAGCCACTCCCCTCCACCTTTTGGACCCCCCCTCTATATTTTGGGGACCCCCCTCTATATTTTGGGGACCCCCCCCATGCCCAAAACTCTTCTTGGTGAGGAGCAAACATGTCCCCAAGAGCATGTGGCCACTCCACGGTTTGGGGCACTGCCCCTGGGGCTTGAGCCCCCCCTCCCCCGGGTTTTGGGGACCCCCCCAGGTTTTGGGGTCCCCCCCCGGGTTTTGGGGTCCCCACCTCTTGTTCGCGATGAGCAAACAGGTCCCTGAGAGCGTGTCCCCGGCTTTGGCGAAGAGCGGCGACTGGAAGAGGCAGCGCACCTGGTACCAGTGGGTCAGCGGCTCCGTGGGCGCCGTCGACAGCCACACCGTCATTCTTGGGGAGGGGGGTTATAAAAAAAAAAAAAAAGGGGGGGGTGTCAGCAGGGCCTCCCCACATTTTCTGAACCCCCAAACCCACCCACCCCCCAAAAAAAAACCACCTACATGGAGCCGATAAAGGCGACGTCGAACCAGAAGGCCAAGCCGTGAACCAGCCCCGAGTGCAGCATGTGGAACTTGAAGGGGATTTCTATCCTATAAAAAGGAAAATAGAGGGGGGGGTGTTTTGGGGGGGGTCTAGGAACCCCAAAAATCGATTTTGGAAAGGGGAGGAGGGGTTCGGGGTCCCCCAAATCGATTTTTAGAAGCAGGGGTGGGGGGGGGAGCTGCACCCACCGGTGCAAGTCGCCTTCTTTGGCTTCTAAGAAGTTGACGGTGTATTTAACGGATTTGGCCATGAGGATGCGGATGTCGAAGGTGTCCTGGGGGGGGGGGGGGGAAGGAAAAAGGGGGGGGGGTCAGTGGAGGGGAGACCCCCCCCGAGGATCGCTCAGAGCCCCCCAATCCCTTGGAGCCCCCCCCCCCTTAATTGCTCAGAGGCCTCTGAGCCATTAGAGCCCCCCCCAGGATACTCAGAGCCCCCCACCCCAAAACACCCTGGAGGCCCCTCAGAATACTCAGAGAGCCCCCCCGGATCACTCAGAGCCGCCCCCCCAAACCTCCTGGAGCTCCCCCCCCCCCCCCCAAACCCCCTGGAGCCCCCCAGGATCACTCAGAGCCCCCCCAGGATCTTCAGAGTCCCCCCAAACCCCCTGGAGCCCCCCAGGATCACTCAGAGCCCCCCCCCCAAAACCCCCTGGAGGCCCCTCAGAATACTCAGAGCCCTCCCCAGGATCACTCAGACCGCCCCCAAGCCCCCTGAAGCCCCTTGGAGCCCCCCCCGGCTCACTCAGAGACGCCCCCGGATATTCAAAGCCCCCCCCAAACCCCCTGGAGGCCCCCAGGATCATTCAGAGCCCCCCCTCAGCCCCCTGGATCGTTCACAACCTCCCCCATGACCCCCCTCCAAATCACTTGGAGCCCCCCCCAACACTTTAGAGCCCCCCCAGGATACTCAGAGCCCCCTAGATCATTCAGAATCTCCCCTATGACCCCCCCTCCAGATCACTAGGAGCCCCCCAAACACTTTAGAGCCCCCCTGGATACTCAGAGCCCCCTAAATCCCTTAGAGAGCCCCCAGGATACTCAGAGCCCCCACCCCAAACCCCCCGGAGCCCCCCAACGATCACTCAGAGCCCCGCCAAGATACTCAGAGCCCCCAGCCCAAGCCCCCTGGAGCCCCCCAGAATCACTCAGAAGCCCCCCACTATCACCCAGAGCCCCCCCAGTATCACCCAGAGCCCCCCCCAAGCCCCTTGAGCCCCCCAGGATCACCCAGAGCCCCCCCAGAATCACCCAGAGGCCCCCCTGCCAAGCCCTCTGGAGCCCCCCAGAATCACTCAGAATCCCCCCAGGATCACCCAGAGCCCCCCCCCAAGCCCCCTGCAGCCCCCCAGAATCACTTAGAACCCCTCCAGGATCACCCAGAGGCCCCCAGAATCACTCAGAATCCCCCAGGATCACCCAGAGCCCCCTCCCAAGCCCCCTGGAGCCCCCCAGAATCACTCGGAACCCCTCCAGGATCACCCAGAGCCCCCCCCAAGCCCCCTGCAGCCCCCCAGAATCACTTAGAACCCCTCCAGGATCACCCAGAGCCCCCCCCCCAAGCCCCCTGCAGCCCCCCAGAATCACTTAGAACCCCTCCAGGATCACCCAGAGGCCCCCAGAATCACTCAGAATCCCCCCAGGATCACCCAGAGCCCACCCCAAGCCCCCTGGAGCCCCCCAGAATCACTCGGAACCCCTCCAGGATCACCCAGAGCCCCCCCCAACCCCCCTGCAGCCCCCCAGAATCACTCAGAACCCCTCCAGGATCACCCAGAGGCCCCCAGAATCACTCAGAATCCCCCCAGGATCACCCAGAGCCCCCCCCCCAAGCCCCCTGCAGCCCCCCAGAATCACTCGGAACCCCTCCAGGATCACCCAGAGCCCCCCCCAAGCCCCCTGCAGCCCCCCAGAATCACTCAGAACCCCTCCAGGATCACCCAGAGGCCCCCCAGGATCACCCAGAGGCCCCCCCCAAGCCCCCTGGAGCCCCCCAGAATCACTCAGAACCCCCCCAGGATCACCCAGAGCCCCCCCCAAGCCCCCTGGAGCCCCCCAGGATCACCCAGAGCGCCCCCAGGATCACCCAGAGCCCCCCAGGATCACCCAGAGCCCCCCCCAAGCCCCCTGCAGCACCCCAGAATCACTCAGAACCCCTCCAGGATCACCCAGAGGCCCCCAGAATCACTCAGAACCCCCCCAGGATCACCCAGAGCCCCCCCCAAGCCCCCTGGAGCCCCCCAGAATCACTCAGAACCCCTCTAGGATCACCCAGAGCCCCCCAGAATCACCCAGAGCCCCTCCGCAAGCCCCCTGGAGCCCCCCCAGGATCACCCAGAGCCCCCCCTCCCCACTCACCACCACCGGCTGCCGAAAATACTCATCGACGGCGGCTCCGCGCAGCGCCGAGAGGTCGACGCCGTGGAAGGAGGGCTGGTACCTGCGGGAAAGGGGGTGCGGAATGAAAGGTGGGGGGTCAGCTCCGCTCCGAATATCTTGGGAAGGGGCTGGGATCATGGGTTTCCCCCCTCCTCCCCACCCCCCAGGCCGCGGCGATGCCGGACTCACCAAAAATTGGCTTTGGTGAACTGCTCCATGTAGAGCTGCTCGTCCGTGAACGGCGCCAGGTGGACGTCACCGATCGTCGGGAACATGTTCCCTGTGCCAGAACGGAGCCGGAAAATATGGGGGGGGCTGGAAATGTCAGGAAAGAGCCCCCCCCCAGGACACCAGGAACTTCTGAGAAGAACCTGCTCCCCATCCTGGGGTCTGGAATGAGGGGAAAGAGCCCCCCCAGGACACCAGGAACCTCCAACTCCCCATGTTGGGGTCTGGAATGAGGGGAAAGAGCCCCCCCAGGACACCAGGAACTTCTGAGAAGAACCTGCTCCCCATCCTGGGGTCTGGAATGAGGGGAAAGAGCCCCGCAGGACACCAGGAACCTCCAACTCCCCATGTTGGGGTCTGGAATGAGGGGAAAGAGCCCCCCAGGACACCAGGAACCTCCAACTCCCCATGTTGGGGTCTGGAATGAGGGGAAAGAGCCCCCCCAGGACACCAGGAACTTCTGAGAAGAACCTGCTCCCCATCCTGGGGTCTGGAATGAGGGGAAAGAGCCCCCCCAGGACACCAGGAACTCCTGAGAAGAATCTGCTCCCCATCCTGGGGTCTGAAATGATGGGAAAGAGCCCCCCCAGGACACCAGGAACTTCTGAGAAGAACCTGCTCCCCATCCTGGGGCCTGGAATGATTGGAAAGAGCCCCCCCAGGACACCAGGAACTTCTGAGAAGAACCTGCTCCCCATCCTGGGGCCTGGAATGATTGGAAAGAGCCCCCCCAGGACACCAGGAACGTCCAACTCCCCATGTTGGGGTCTGGAATGAGGGGAAAGAGCCCCCCCAGGACAGCAAGAACTCCTGAAAAGAACCTACTCCCTATCCCACAGTCTGGAATGATGGGAAAGAGCCCCCCCAGGACAAAAGGAACCTTCAGAAAGCACCTGATCCGCGTCCTGGGGGCTGGAAGATCAGGAAAAAGCCCCCCCAGGACACCAGGAACCCCCAGTAAGAACCTGCACCTCATCCCAGGGACACCAGGAACCTCCAACTCCCCATCCCGAGGTCTGGAATGTTGGGAAAGAGCCCCCCCAGGACACCAGGAACTCCTGAGAGGAATCTGCTCCCCATCCTGGGGTCTGAAATGATGGGAAAGAGCCCCCCCGAGGACACCAGGAACTTCTGAGAAGAACCTGCTCCCCATCCTGGGGCCTGGAATGATGGGAAAGAGCCCCCCCAGGACACCAGGAACTTCTGAGAAGAACCTGCTCCCCATCCTGGGGCCTGGAATGATTGGAAAGAGCCCCCCCAGGACACCAGGAACGTCCAACTCCCCATGTTGGGGTCTGGAATGAGGGGAAAGAGCCCCCCCAGGACACCAGGAACTTCTGAGAAGAACCTGCTCCCCATCCTGGGGCCTGGAATGATTGGAAAGAGCCCCCCCAGGACACCAGGAACCTCCAACTCCCCATGTTGGGGTCTGGAATGAGGGGAAAGAGCCCCCCCAGGACAGCAAGAACTCCTGAAAAGAACCTACTCCCTATCCCACAGTCTGGAATGATGGGAAAGAGCCCCCCCAGGACAAAAGGAACCTTCAGAAAGCACCTGATCCGCGTCCTGGGGGCTGGAATATCAGGAAAAAGCCCCCCCAGGACACCAGGAACCCCCAGTAAGAACCTGCACCTCATCCCAGGGACACCAGGAACCTCCAACTCCCCATCCCGAGGTCTGGAATGTTGGGAAAGAGCCCCCCCAGGACACCAGGAACTCCTGAGAAGAATCTGCTCCCCATCCTGGGGTCTGGAATGCTAGGAAAGAGCCCCCCCAAGGACACCAGGAACTTCTGAGAAGAACCTGCTCCCCATCCCAGGGGCTGGAATATCCGGAACGAGCTCCCTCAAGACAAAAGGAACCTTCAGAAAGCACCTGATCCACATCCTGGGGGCTGGAATATCAGGAAAAAGCCCCCCCCAGGACACCAGGAACCCCCAGTAAGAACCTGCTCCTCATCCCAGGGTCTAGAATGCTGGGAAAGAGCCTCCCAAGGACACCAGGAACCACTTTCCAGCCAGGAATCCGACCCCAAACCTCTTCCCTCCCCGCTAACGAGCTGCTCCGGTGGGATTTGTCCCCGCTCACCGCTGGGTTTCAGGTACTTCTTGGCGTGGAGGTAGCTCTCCAGCATCCGTTCGTTGAAGAGCATGTAGCCCATGGGCTCCGAGATGATGATGTCCACCTGCTCCGGCAACGACACCTCCTCCACCTTCCCCGGGATCACCACGATCCGATCCGTCAGGTTGTTGCTCTTCACCAGGACCTGCTCGCGGAAAACCAGGAGAAAACGGGATCGTTGAGGGTCGGAAAAGCCCTTCAAGATCATAAAATTGTAGAACAGTTTGCGTGACGCGGTGACTTTGTGCGGGAACAAAGGGAAACAAAATGGATTCATGGGATGGTTTGAGTTGGAAGGAACATAAAAATCATCAAATTCCACAGGCAGGGACACATCCCAAGGGATCAGGAGCTCCAAGCCTCATCCAACATGGCCTTGAACCTCTCCAGGGATGGAGCAGCCACCTCCGCTCAGGGCAACCTGTCCCAGGGCTTCATCGCTCTCCTCATGGAGAAGTTTCTAGCTCCAGCCCTGTGGAAAACTGGTTGTGTGGAGGGCCCAGAGAGCGGTGGGAGATGGAGTTAACTCCAGCTGGAGGCCAGTTCCAAGCGGTGTCCCCAGGGCTCCGTGCTGGGTCCTGGTCAATGTCTTTATCCACGACCTGGATGGAGGCATCGAGGGCTCCCTGAGAGAGTTTGGGGGTGACACTGAGCCGGGTGGATCTGCTGGAGGGTTTGAGGTTCTCCAGAGGGATCTGAGCTGCTTGGATCCATGGGCTGAGACCAAGGGGATGAGGTTGGAGCAGGACCTTGGGGCACAACGACCCTGGGCAGCTCCAGCCTAGGAGGAGTCTGGCTGGAAAGGGCCTGGAGGAGAAGGACCTGGCGGGGTTGGTGGGACAGGAGCCAGCAGGGGCCCAGGGGGCCAAGAAGGCCAAGGGCATCTGGGCTTGGAGCAGCCCCGGCGTGGCCAGCAGGGCCAGGGAGGTTCTTCTCCCTCCGGCCTTGGCCCCTCGACTCCTGGGGTCAGTTGTGGGACCAGGGAGTCGTGGGATCCAGGAATCGCTTCAATTGGAAAAGCCCTTCAAGATCCCAGATCCCAGCTGTGATCACAATCCAGGTCTCCAAGCCCCACAGCTCCACAAATTTAAAACCTGATCCCTCTCTAGATCCTTCCTGCCCTCCAGCCATGGATCCAGATCCCTCTCTAGATCCTTCCTGCCCTCCAGCCATGGATCCAGCCTCTCCTGATCCCTCTCTAGATCCTTCCTGCCCTCCATCCATGGATCCAGCCTCTCCCTAGCCCTCTCTAGATCCTTCCTGCCCTCCATCCATGGATCCAGCCTCTCCCTAGCCCTCTCTAGATCCTTCCTGCCCTCCATCCATGGATCCAGGTTGTCCCTAGCCCTCTCTAGATCCTTCCTGCCCTCCGGAAGGATCCCAGTTGGCTTTGGATCAAGCCCCCAGATCCCGAGAGATCCCACAACACCCACCTCCGCGTGCTGGGCCATGGTGCTGGCTTCCACCGCGTAGATCTTCCTCGCTCCGGCCTGCGCCGCGAAGAACGAGAGGATTCCGGAGCCGCAGCCGACATCCAGGACGATCTAGGAAGGAGATAAGGACGATACGGTGAACACCAACACGCACTCTGGATCCTGTTTCTCATCCCTCCCGCTGCCCCGGAGCCGGGATCGGGGTCCAAGGAGCCGCGATCCCACGATTCCAAGAGGGAAAACCACGGTGGCAACGCCAACACGGCTTCTCGGTAGCGGAGCAAACCGGCTCTGGAGACGGAACCGACTCCGGGGGGTCGTTCCCCACCTAGCGAGAAGCCAGGAGCCGCGGGGGCTCCCGGGGCTCGGCCGCAGCCGCTTCCCAACGGGATTAAGAGCGAGCGGCTGAGCCGGGGAACGGCACCGGAGCAACAAATCCTCTTTGATCCTATATTTAACGCGCCTGAGCCCGGTGCCGGTGGCTCCGGGACGGCACCGGGAGGCAACCACGGCTCCGGGGTTCCACGCGCTCGGAGCCGGCGCTGGATTCGGGGAATGCTGAGAAAAAAAAAAAATCACTACGGAGGAGTCGGGGAAGCGCTAGAACGGAGGAGAAGGGGGTGGAAAAGATAGATCCGAGGGGGAAAAGCGAGAAAGGAAAAGGCGCAGAGGTGAGGTGCCTCTTCCAGCCCCAGCGTGGGGCGATGCGGCGTTAGCCACAGCCTGAGGTGGGATCCAGAGCCGGAATCTCAGCGCGTTCCCCTCTTCCTAACGCCAGGAACGAAGCGAGGCTGACCTTATCCTTGAAGTCGCTGTGGTTCTGCAGGATGGCTCGCTGGTAGGTGCCCGTCCGCACGTAGTCCTGCATCATGTTTTGCTGCTGGGACAGGTAGCCGTAGAACTGCGATGGGAAGAGACGGATGCGGGAGTCACCGGGAAGCTCGGTTGATCCAACCGGCAACGTTCCAGGCCGGAGAAAACCTCACCTGGAAATACTGCACGGCCGAGGACTCCTCCGTCCGCTCGCTGAACACTGAGCGCTCTGTGTTGTGGCCTCGGCAGTTTTTTAGGATGTTATAAAAGGAACAGAAATCTGGAAAAGATGGAGGGATTTCATTGGGAGAAGAAGGGGGCAGACGGGGGTCCCGGAGGAGGCGAATCCCAGGGGAGGCCGCACCGTTAGGGGTGGCGAATTGGACGAGGACGCTGTTGCAGCCCAGAGTGATGATGAAGGATTGTTTCCCGACACGGCTGCACTCGGTTTCCCGGGACACGGAGCACTTGAATACGCAGACGTCTTCATCTGGGGACGGGGAAATAAGGGAAGAGGGGAAAAACGGGGAAGGAAGGGTGAGAGCCAGGCATGGAATCACAGAATCACCAGGGTGGGAAGGACCCACCGGACCATGGAGTCCAACCATCCCCATCAATCACTAACCCGTGTCCCTCAGCACCTCGTCCACCCGGCCCTCAAACCCCTCCAGGGCAGGGGACTCAACCCCCTCCCTGTCCCAGGGCCCAGGGACCCTTTCCAGGAAAGATTCCATCCTGCTGTCCATGCGGAGCCTCCCCTGGTGGAGCTTGAGGCCGTTCCCTCTCGGCCTGGCCCCTGGCCCTGGGGAGAAGAGCCCAGCTCCCTCCTCTCCACCAGCTCCTTGCAGGGAAAGAGCAAGGAGGTCTCCCCTCAGGCTCCTCTTCTCCAGGCTGAACCCCCCCAGCTCTCTCAGCCGCTCCTCTTCTTCTCCAGCCCCCTCCCCAGCTTCGTTGCTCTTCTCTGCACTCGCTCCAGAGCCTCCACATCCTCGTGTCCCACCAACCCCCCCAGGTCCTTCTCCTCCAGGCCCTTTCCAGCCAGACTCCTCCTAGGCTGGAGCTGCCCAGGGTCGTTGTGCCCCAAGGTCCTGCTCCAACCTCAGCCCCTTGGTCTCAGCCCATGGATCCAACCAGCTCAGATCCCTCTGGAGAACCTCAAACCCTCCAGCAGATCCACCCGGCTCAGTGTCACCCCCAAACTCTCTCAGGGAGCCCTCGATGCCTCCATCCAGGTCGTGGATAAAGACATTGACCAGGACCCAGCACGGAGCCCTGGGGACACCGCTTGGAACTGGCCTCCAGCTGGAGTTAACTCCATCTCCCACCACTCTCTGGGCCCTCCACACAACCAGTTTCCCACCCGGGAGGTTGTTCACCTCTCCAGGCCCGACACCGACAGTTCCTGAAGCAGAAACTGTGAGAAAGTATCTTATAAAAGCCCCCGACACCCGCCTCAGATGCGCTCAACCCCGCATCCTTCCTCCCGCACATTAACCAGATGCCAAGGGATGGAGAGAGAAGATAATTAGGCTAATTAACCTCGGCGGCGCTGACGGAGGGGAGGGAAACACGCCGGGTGCAGCCAAGGGGGTTACAGGGCTTTGGAGCAGCCAGAAATGTCAACGGGAACAACTCCCCTCGCTGCTGGGACGATCCGACTCCCAGCGAAGCCGCGGATGGAGCCGAATCCAAGAATTCCCGGGTTGGAAAAGACCCATCGGATCATCCAATCCAAAAATTCCTACCAAATCCTAACCCGTGTCCCTCAGCGCCTCGTCCACCCGCCCCTGACCCCCCTCCAGGGCTGGAGACTTAACCGCATCGCTGTGGTCCCTAACGGAGCGGCGCCGGCACGGGTCATCGCGGCGTTTTCCTCGTTAGCCGGGGAGCGGCTAATTAGCACCTCGAGCCTCGCTCACGCGCCAAAAACCCAAAGCACAACGGCTAAACCTGCATCTCTCCGGCACATCGCGGCTCCGGTTGCCGGATTCGTTTGGAGCAGGACGAGAGAAAGGACCTGGAGGAGGTTTCCAGCCAAATGGAGCCGCCAACCGGGCCTCCCGGCTCTTTGTGGCCGAGAAAAAGAGGCGGCAGATGCTGAAAGGGCAGCGGGAGAGCCCGGCCACACAAAGGCTTGGAAAAACGGGATGATTTTCCAAGCCGGTTCGCGGCGAGGGCTGGAAAAGCTCAAGGTTTGGCACCTTCGGAGGCCGCAGCGGCGCTCGGAGAGAACTTGGCGACTGCCGCAAGCGGAAAAAGCTCCGAGCTCGGGGCGAAGCTTCGCTCCCGGCACCAGGAATTCGCTCCGAACCTTATTCCTGAGGGAAAAGGGAAGGGGAATGGCTCCTCCTGGGTGCTCCCTCTCCGCTCGAAGCCGCGCGTGCCTCAGTTTCCCTGCCCCGTCCCACGGCGCGGACCAAGTCGCCTCCAAACCCGCGTGCTAATTACGCCGAGCAATTAATTAATCCGAGCGGAGCACACGGCGTTCGCGGGGAAGGAAGGGGGTCAGGTCGTTATTCCCGGCCGCGACGCCGACGGCTGCGCTAAGAACGCAGCCCCGGAGGCTCCGGCACCGTCCTCGGCTTCAGCGGATTCGGGGAACGGGAAGGGAAAGGGGTAAAAAAACCAACCCCAAAAAGTAAAAATTGGGATTCTTGGGTGGAAACAAAGAGAATTCGGCTCTAACGCTGTATCCGTCAGCTGGGAAGTGAGCCCCCTGGTTCCTCTGGTGACGGCAGCCAGAGAGACCCCCCCCATGATGAAAAATACCCCCCCACAATAAAAATTAACCCCCCCCCGATGAAAAAGAACCCCTCCTGCTGCTAGGAAGCTCTCTGCCCCCCCAGATCCCCCCCCCCGGCACCTCAGCACCCCCCAAAATCATCCTGAACCTATAAAAATCCTCCTGGCCCCCCATTCAGAGCCCCCCCCCAGCCCCAAACCAGCTCCCCAGCCCCCCAAAAGCTAACCCCCCACCCAGGCATCGCCCCCCTAAGACCCCCCAGGTCCCCCCCCCAACCCCAGACTAACCCCCCCAAAAGCTTCATCCCCCCAGTTCCAGCCCCCACACCATGGGACCCCTCTGGGACGCCCCAAACCTGGGACCCCCCCAAGACCCGCCCCCCCAACCTCTCAGCCCCCAAACCAACCCCCCAAGACTTTGCTCTCCCCACCCCCCCCCAGGTCTCAGCCCTGTCAGCCCCCCAAAACCTCCCCCGCCTCAGCCCCCCAAAATATCCCCCCCCTCAGCCCCCCCAGGCCTTGTCCCCACCCCTAAAACCCCTTCACAGCCCCCCCACCCCAACTCCTCCAGCCCTAAATCCACCCCCTCAAGATTTCGCAGACCCCCCTTCTCAGCCCCCAGCCCTAAACCAGCCCCCCAAGACCTCGCTCCCCCATTTCAGCCCCCCCAGCCCTCAACTAGCCCCCCCTCAACCCCCCATTTCAGCCCCCCAGCCCTAAACTAGCCCCCCCTCAACCCCCCATTTCAGCCCCCCAGCCCTAAACTAGCCCCCTCTCAAACCCCCATTTCAGCCCCCCCAGCCCTAAACCAGCCCCCCAAGACCTCGCTCCCCCATTTCAGCCCCCCCAGCCCTCAACTAGACCCCCCTCAACCCCCCATTTCAGCCCCCCCAGCCCTAAACCAGCCCCCCAAGACCTCACTCCCCCATTTCAGCCCCCCAGCCCTCAACTAGCCCCCCCTCAACCCCCCATTTCAGCCCCCCAGCCCTAAACTAGCCCCCCCTCAACCCCCCATTTCAGCCCCCCAGCCCTAAACTAGCCCCCCCTCAACCCCCCATTTCAGCCCCCCAGCCCTAAACTAGCTCCCCCTCAACCCCCCATTTCAGCCCCCCAGCCCTAAACTAGCTCCCCCTCAACCCCCCATTTCAGCCCCCCAGCCCTAAACTAGCCCCCTCTCAAACCCCCATTTCAGCCCCCCCAGCCCTAAACCAGCCCCCCAAGACCTCGCTCCCCCATTTCAGCCCCCCAGCCCTCAACTAGCCCCCCCTCAACCCCCCATTTCGGCCCCCCTAGCCCTAAACCAGCCCCCCAAGACCTCACTCCCCCATTTCAGCCCCCCAGCCCTCAACTAGCCCCCCCTCAACCCCCCATTTCGGCCCCCCCCAGCCCTAAACCAGCCCCATCAAGACCTCACCCCATCCCTCAGCCCCCCCCAGGCCTTGTCTCCACCCCAAAACCCTTCACCTCACCCCAGAGCCGGCCCCCAAGATCTCACCCCCCCATTTCAGGCCCCCTAGCCCCCCTCCCTCCCCTCAGGCCCCTCAGCTCCAACCCAGCCCCGCTAAGATCTCATTCCCCCATTTCAGCCCCCCCAGCCCTAAACTAGCACCCCAAAACCTCACTCCCCCCAGCCCTAACCCCCCCATAGATCTCACCCCCCATTTCAGCCCCCCCAGCCCTAAACTAGCACCCCAAGACCTCACCCCCTCCAGCCCCAAACACACCCCCATAGATCTCACCCCCTCTTCTCAGCCCCTCAGGCCCTAAACCAGCACCCCAAGACCTCATCCCCCCATTTCAGCCCCCCCAGCCCTAAACTAGCACCCCAAGACTTCACTACCTCCAGCCCTAACCCCCCCCATAGCTCTCAGCCCCCCCTTCTCAGCCCCTCAAGCCCTAACCCCCCCCAAGACCTCACCCCCCCCATTCCAGCCCCCTAAAGACCTCGTGCCCCCCTCCTCCTCCTCCTACTCCTCAGGCCCCTCAGCTCCAGCCCCCCCCACCCCTCAGGCCCCTCAGCTCCAGCCCCCCCCCCCCCCATCCCCTCAAGCCCCTCAGCTCCAGCCCCCCACCCCACCCCTCAGGCCCCTCAGCTCCAGCCCCCCACCCCACCCCTCAGGCCCCTCAGCTCCAGCCCCCCACCCCACCCCTCAGGCCCCTCAGCTCCAGCCCCCCACCCCACCCCTCAGGCCCCTCAGCTCCAGCCCCCCCCTCAGGCCCCTCAGCTTCAGGCCCCCCCCCCCTCAGGCCCCTCAGCTCCAGGCCCCCCACACCCCTCAGGCCCTTCGGGCCCCTCAGAGCCCACCCCCCCCCAGGCCCCTCAGCTCCAGCCCCCCTCCCCCTCAGGCCCCTCAGCTCCAGTCCCCCACCCCTCAGGCCTCTCAGACCCCTCAGCTCCAGCCCCCCCCCACCCCTCAGGCCCCTCAGGCCCCTCAGCCGCAGCCCCCCCCTCACTCACGGCCGTAGAGGGCGAGGCCGGCGCTGTCGGGCCCGGTGCGGACCTCGAGGCGCAGCGGCTGCTGCTCCTGGTGCCGCTGGATCTCGCCGTTGGCGTCCCCGATGGTGAGGAGCCGCACGCCGGGGAACACCGACACCGCGGCCATCTTGGAGCCGCCGCCGCGCCCCGCCCCCCGCGCGCGCGCCCCCCGCGCCCCGCCCCCCGCCGCCGGCTCAGGCCACGCCCCCTCGCGGCCCAGGCCACGCCCCCTCGCCGCTCAGGCCACGCCCACTCCGTTGACATACACTGGGGCGGTGGATCAGGCCACGCCCCTCTCCGCCAGGCCACGCCCACCTGGCGGCTCAAGCCACGCCCCCTCCATTGACACATACGGTGCGGTTGAGGCGAGGCCACGCCCCCTTTGCTAGGCCACGCCCACTCCATTGATAGGCACTAGGGCTGTGTATCAGGCCACGCCCCTCTGTTAGGCCACGCCCCCGCTGTGCCTCGGACCACGCCCCCTCCATCAACACACACGTGCTCTGAGGCTCAGACCACGCCCCCTCCCTCGGCCACGCCCACGTGGCTGCTCGAGCCACGCCCCCTCCATTGACACACAATCGGTGGTGGGGATCAGGCCACGCCCCCCTATGCCACGCCCCTCGCTGTGTCTCAGGCCACGCCCCCTCCATCAACTGCACAGCGGATCAGGCCATGCCCCTCTCCACCAGGCCACGCCCACCTGGTAGCTCAAGCCACGCCCCCTCCATTGAGGCATCACTGCCAGCGGGTCAGGCCACGCCCCCTTCGCTAGGCCACTCCCCCATGGCGGCTCAAGCCACGTCCCCTCCATTGACATGCATGAGGTGGTGGCAATCAGGCCACGCCCCCCGCTAGGCCACGCCCACATGTCGGCTCAAGCCACGCCCCCTCCATCAACACACGTGCGCTTCGGATCAGGCCACGCCCCCTCCGCTAGGCCACGCCCACATAGCAGCTCCAAGCCACGCCCCCTCCATTGACACACATTAGGTCATTGGATCAGGCCACGCCCCCTCCGCTAGGCCACGCCCACATAGCAGCTCAAAGCCACGCCCCCTCCATTGACACACATTAGGTCAGTGGATCAGGCCACGCCCCCTCCGCTAGGCCACGCCCCTCGCTGCGCCTCGGGCCACGCCCCCTCCATCAACGCACACACGTGCTGTGGATCAGGCCACGCCTCCTCCGCCAGGCCACGCCCCCAGCGGCTCAGACCACCCCCCCTCCATTGATGCATCACTGCCAGTGGATCAGGCCACGCCCCCTCCGCCAGGCCACGCCCACCTGGCGACTCAAGCCACGCCCCCTCCGTTGACATGCACTGGGGTGAGGTCATGCCACGCCCCCTCCTCTAGGCCACGCCCCCTCCACAGACCACGCCCCCATCGATTCAAGTCACGCGCCCTCCATTGATGCGCACGATCCAGCGGCTCAGGCCACGCCCCCTCCTTTGGACCCCTCCCCTCCGAAAAGCTCAGGCCACGCCCCCTCCGTTAGACCACGCCCCTTGCTTTTAACCACGCCTCCATGGCTCAGGCCACGCCCCCTCCACAGAGGAACATGCGCCGGCCACTCAGGTCACCCAGCACTGACACCAGCACCACCGCTGGTTACCGGCACCAGGTACCGGCACCAGCACTGGTTACCGGCACTGGTTACTGGCACCCACACTATTTACCGGCACCTGCATTGGTTACCAGCACCAGCATTGGTTACCAGCATTGGTTACCAGCACCTGCACTGGTTACCGGCACCAGCATTGGTTACCAGCATTGGTTACCGGCACCGGCATTGGTTACCAGCATTGGTTACCAGCACCTGCATTGGTTACTGGCACCAGCATTGGTTACCAGCATTGGTTACTGGCACCAGCATTGGTTACCAGCATTGGTTACTGGCACCAGCATTGGTTACCAGCATTGGTTACCAGCACCTGCATTGGTTACTGGCACCAGCATTGGTTACCAGCATTGGTTACTGGCACCAGCATTGGTTACCAGCATTGGTTACCAGCACCTGCATTGGTTACTGGCACCAGCATTGGTTACCAGCATTGGTTACCAGCACCTGCATTGGTTACCGGCACCAGCATTGGTTACCAGCATTGGTTACCGGCACCAGCATTGGTTACCAGCATTGGTTACCGGCACCTGCATTGGTTACTGGCACCAGCATTGGTTACCAGCATTGGTTACCAGCACCTGCATTGGTTACTGGCACCAGCATTGGTTACCGGCAGCAGGCACCACCACCAGCATTGGTTACCAGCATTGGTTACTGGCACCGGCATTGGTTACCAGCACCAGGTACCAGCACTGGCACTGGTTACCAGCACCAGCATTGGTTACCGGCACCAGGTACTGGCACCAGCATTGGTTACCAGCACCAGTATTGGTTACCAGCGTTGGTTACCGGCACCAGCATTGGTTACTGGCACCAGGTACCAGCACCAGCATTGGTTACCAGCATTGGTTACTGGCACCTGCACTGGTTACCTGCACCAGGTACCAGCACTGGCATTGGTTACCAGCACCATCGTTGCTTACCAGCACCAGCATTGGTTACCGGCACCGGGAACTGGCACCGGCATTGGTTACCAGCACCAGCATTGGTTACCGGCACCGGGAACCGGCACCAGCATTGGTTACCAGCACCAGCATTGGTTACCGGCACCGGGAACTGGCACCGGCACTGGTTACCAGCACCAGCATTGGTTACCGGCACCGGGAACTGGCACCTGCACTGGTTACCAGCACCAGCATTGGTTACCGGCACCGGGAACTGGCACCGGCATTGGTTACCAGCACCGGCATTGGTTACCGGCACCGGGAACTGGCACCAGCACTGCTTACCAGCACCGATCGGCAAACACTTTTATTGACTCCAGAGCGGCTGCGGCCCCAAGACCGCAGGATTTGGCGCGCCCGGCCTGGCTCTAAGAGCGTTTGCCCGCGCCGGCACCGAGCCGCGGCACATGGGCACGGCCGCCACGCCGGGGGACTCACCGGCAGCGCCCCCAGGCCTGGCACCTCCCCAGCCGAGACCTGGTGCCGGCGCCTCCTCTTAGTCCCCAATAAACGAAGAATCTCGATTCCCGGTGCCGCGACGGCACAACCGGCACCGTGACGGCACAACCGGCACCGTCGGCGCTCACGACGATGACTTAAAGAAGCCGAAATGGGGAGAGGTCGGCGGTGACGACGCCGGGACGCGGCTGCCGATGGCTCGTGGCTGCGGGATCTGGCGCCGAGGGAGAGGTTGCCGTGAGCTTGTGCCAAATGGGAGCCGCAACGGCAACCGGGGGGACCCCAAAACCAACCCTCGGCGGGGAACCCACTCACCACGCCGGCGGCGAAGGCGCCGTTGTCATAGGAATGATCTGAGGAGAGAAACGGCACCGGCGATGGATTTGGAGACAGCAGGGATGGGTTTGGGGCACCAGAAGATGGTTTGGAGACACCAAGGGTGGTTTTGGGGCCCTAGAAGATGGTTTTGGGGCACCGGGAGATGGTTTGGGGGCACCAGGAGGTGGGTTTGGGTCACCAGGAGGTGGGTTTGGGTCCCCGGGAGATGGTTTGGGGCACCAGGAGATGGGTTTGTGCCACAAGAAGATGGTTTGGGGACACCGGGAGATGGTTTTGGTGACACCAGATATGGTTTGGGGCACCAGGAGATGGTTTGAGGCACCAGGAGATGGTTTTGGGCCACAAAAATACGGTTTTGGGGCACCGGGAGATGGTTTTGGGGCACCAGGAGATGGTTTCGGGCACTGGGAGATGGTTTGGGGCACCAGGAGGTGGTTTTGGGTCCCCAGGAGATGGTTTTGGGGCACCAGGAGATGGTTTGGGGGCACCGGGAGATGGTTTGGAGACACCAGGAGATGGTTTTGGGGCACCGGGAGATGGTTTGGGGCACCAGGAGATGGTTTTGTGCCACAAAAAGATGGTTTTGGGGCACCGGGAGATGGTTTTGGGGCACCGGGAGGTGGTTTTGGGGCACCGGGAGATGGTTTGGGGACACCAGGAGATGGTTTGGGGCACCAGGAGGTGGTTTTGGGTCCCTAGGAGATGGTTTTGGGTCCCCAGGAGATGGTTTTGGGGCACCGGGAGATGGTTTTGGGGCACCAGGAGGTGGTTTGGGGTCCCTAGGAGATGGTTTTGGGTCCCCAGGAGATGGTTTTGGGGCACAGGGAGATGGTTTTGGGGCACCGGGAGATGGTTTTGGGGCACCGGGAGATGGTTTCGGGCACTGGGAGATGGTTTGGGGCACCAGGAGGTGGGTTTGGGTCCCCAGGAGATGGTTTCAGGCACCAGGAGATGGGTTTGTGCCACAAAAAGATGGTTTTGGGGCACTGGGAGATGGTTTGGGGGCACCAGGAGATGGGTTTGTGCCACAAGAAGATGGTTTGGGGGCACCGGGAGATGGTTTTGGTGACACCAGGGATGGTTTGGGGCACTAGGAGATGGTTTGAGGCACCAGGAGATGGTTTGGGGCCACAAAAATACGGTTTTGGGGCACCGGGAGATGGTTTGGGGACACCAGGAGATGGTTTGGGGCACCAGGAGATGGTTTGGGGCACCAGGAGATGGTTTTGGGCCACAAAAATACGGTTTTGGGGCACCGGGAGATGGTTTTGGGGCACCGGGAGATGGTTTTGGGGCACCAGGAGATGGTTTGGGGCACCAGGAGATGGTTTTGGGCCACAAAAATATGGTTTTGGGGCACTGGGAGATGGTTTGGGGACACCAGGAGATGGTTTGGGTCACCAGGAGGTGGTTTTGGGTCCCTAGGAGATGGTTTTGGGTCCCCAGGAGATGGTTTTGGGGCACCGGGAAATGGTTTTGGGGCACAGGGAGATGGTTTCGGGCACTGGGAGATGGTTTCGTGCACTGGGAGATGGTTTGGGGCACCAGGAGATGGTTTGGATCACCAGGAGGTGGTTTTGGGGCACAGGGAGATGGTTTTGGGGCACAGGGAGATGGTTTTGGGGCACCGGGAAATGGTTTTGGGGCACAGGGAGATGGTTTTGGGGCACAGGGAGATGGTTTTGGGGCACCGGGAGATGGTTTCGGGCACCAGGAGGTGGTTTGGGGCACCAGGAGGTGGTTTTGGGTCCCCAGGAGATGGTTTGGGGGCACCGGGAGATGGTTTGGGGGCACCAGGAGATGGTTTGGGGGCACCGGGAGATGGTTTTGGGGCACCAGGAGGTGGGTTTGGGTCCCCAGGAGATGGTTTCAGGCACCAGGAGACGGTTTTGGGGCACAGGGAGATGGTTTGGGGGCACTGGGAGATGGTTTTGGGTCACCAGGAGGTGGGTTTGGGTCCCCGGGAGATGGTTTGGGGCACCAGGAGATGGGTTTGTGCCACAAAAAGATGGTTTTGGGGCACTGGGAGATGGTTTGGGGGCACCGGGAGATGGGTTTGTGCCACAAGAAGATGGTTTGGGGGCACCGGGAGATGGTTTTGGTGACACCAGGGATGGTTTGGGGCACCAGGAGATGGTTTGAGGCACCAGGAGATGGTTTTGGGCCACAAAAATACGGTTTTGGGGCACCGGGAGATGGTTTGGGGCACCAGGAGATGGTTTGGGGCACCAGGAGGTGGTTTTGGGTCCCCAGGAGATGGTTTTGGGGCACAGGGAGATGGTTTTGGGGCACCGGGAGATGGTTTTGGGGCACCGGGAGATGGTTTGGGGACACCAGGAGATGGTTTGGGGCACCAGGAGGTGGTTTTGGGTCCCTAGGAGATGGTTTTGGGTCCCCAGGAGATGGTTTGGGGCACCGGGAGATGGTTTTGTGCCACAAAAAGATGGTTTTGGGGCACTGGGAGATGGTTTGAGGCACCAGGAGATGGTTTCGGGCACTGGGAGATGGTTTGGGGCAGCAGGAGGTGGTTTTGGGTCCCCAGGAGATGGTTTTGGGGCACAGGGAGATGGTTTTGGGGCACCGGGAGATGGTTTCGGGCACTGGGAGATGGTTTGGGGCACCAGGAGGTGGTTTTGGGTCCCCAGGAGATGGTTTTGGGGCACCGGGAGATGGTTTGGGTCCCCAGGAGATGGTTTTGGGGCACCAGGAGATGGTTTGGGGGCACCGGGAGATGGTTTGGGGCACCAGGAGATGGTTTTGTGCCACAAAAAGATGGTTTTGGGGCACTGGGAGATGGTTTTGGGGCACTGGGAGATGGTTTGGGGGCACCGGGAGATGGTTTGTAGACACCAGGAGATGGTTTGGGGCACTGGGAGATGGTTTGGGGCACCAGGAGATGGTTTGGGGCACCAGGAGATGGTTTTGTGCCACAAAAAGATGGTTTTGGGGCACCGGGAGATGGTTTTGGGGCACAGGGAGATGGTTTTGGGGCACTGGGAGATGGTTTTGGGGTTCTGGCCTCACCGGTGCTGGAGAACCGCGTCTCGGTCCAGCAGGACGCCTCCTCCCTGCCAAAAACAAGGCGTCGGTGGGCTCGGTGCCGGCGGCGACCCGGAGCCAGACACCGCGGGTTAGCCACGACGGTGCCGGCTCCGGCCTCTCTCACCTCTTCACCCGCCGTTTGCCGGCCTTGACCGGCGAGAGAGAAGACGGAGCCGCGCGGTGACACCGGCGTCGCCGTAATCCTCACCCTCCCCACCCCACAACCCGCCCCGTACGGCGTTGAAGCCGTCGGCGAGCGCCGAGAGCTCGCTTACCGCGACCCCCACGCCCCACGCACCTCGCCAAGTGGCCAACGCCGCCACCGTCACCACCAGCAGCACCAGCCCGGCTGTGCCGGCGGCAACCGGGACCAGCCAGGGGCGACGCGGGAGGTGAGAAAACGTCGAGGGTTGCCGGGAAGGAGCCGCCGTTGCGCTAATTGAGTTGCCGGTGCGGCTACCGCGCCGCGAGGGCCGGTTGGTCGGCGCGGCCGTGGGGACGTGGCAAGCGCCGGTGTCACCTATGGGAAAACCCAATGCTGGTGAGCTCGGTGCCGTCGGCGCCGCGAGCCGAAGCGGCCCCCGCGGTTCTCACCGGCGGCGTCAACGGCGATGGCGGCGCTGAACGCCGACACCTGCCAGGAGCGGCCGTCGAAGCGCCGGTAGCGGCACCGGAGACACCGGGAGGTCCCCGCGGCCTCGTCCAGCGGGAAGTTCACCGCGTGTTGGTCGGGTTGGGCCGCAAGGCTCTTCGCGGCGACGGCGGCGCCCGCGGCGAAGAGCTCGAAGGTGGCGCCGGCAAAGCGCCGCGGCGCCAGGCAGCGGATTTCGGGGGGACCCTCGTCGCGCGGGACGACGAGCCCCAGCGGGGCTGGCAGCGGCGAAGGTCCCGGGGCCACCGAGGGGCCCGTGGGACGAGGACGCCGAACGGAGCCACCGGGACCCACCGCGGCGCCAGCGCCGAGGGGAAGGAGCCGAAGGGCCGCGAGGAGCAGGAGCTGCAGCCGCATCGTCCGCGTCGCCCGCGGTTCCGGCTCCAGCCAAAAGAAGAAGAGTTGGGCTCGAGGGGACAATTTCATCACCCGGGAAGGAAGTGACGGAGCCCCCGGGCGCCCCGAAAACTGGGGGGGGGGGGGGGCAACAGGCAGAGGAAGGCGAGCGGGACCTTCACTGGGGTCACTGGGGTCACTGGGAGGCACACTGGGGCTGTCACTGGTGTCACTGGTGCCACTGGGACTCATCTTGGTGGCCCTAGTGTCACTGGTGTCACTGGTGTCTCTCACTGGTGTCACTGGGGGTGTCCCTGGTGTCCCTGGTGTCACTGGTGTCTCTTACTGGTGTCACTGGCGTCACTGGGGGTGTCTCTGGTGTCACTGGTGTCTCTCACTGGTGCCACTGGGACTTGTTTTGGTGTCCCTAGTGTCACTGGTGTCACTGGTGTCTCTCGCTGGGGTCCCTGGTGTCTCTCACTGGTGTCACTGGTGCCATTGGGACTTGCCCTGGTGTCCCTAGTGTCACTGGTGTCACTGGTGTCTCTCGCTGGGGTCCCTGGTGTCTCTCACTGGTGTCACTGGTGCCATTGGGACTTGCCCTGGTGTCCCTAGTGTCACTGGTGTCACTGGTGTCTCTCGCTGGGGTCCCTGGTGTCTCTCACTGGTGTCACTGGTGCCACTGGGACTTGTCTTGGTGCCCCTAGTGTCACTGGTGTCACTGGTGTCTCTCGCTGGGGTCCCTGGTGTCTCTCACTGGTGTCACTGGTGCCATTGGGACTTGTCTTGGTGCCCCTAGTGTCACTGGTGTCACTGGTGTCACTGGTGTCTCTCACTGGTGTCCCTAGTGTCACTGGTGTCGCTGGTGTCTCTTACTGGTGTCCCTGGTGTCTCTCGCTGGGGTCCCTGGTGTCTCTCACTGGTGTCACTGGTGCCATTGGGACTTGTCTTGGTGGCCCTAGTGTCCCTGGTGTCCCTGGTGTCACTGGTGTCTCTTACTGGTGTCACTGGTGTCACTGGTGTCTCTCGCTGGGGTCCCTGGTGTCTCTCACTGGTGTCACTGGTGCCACTGGGACTTGCCTTGGTGCCCCTAGTGTCACTGGTATCACTGGTGTCTCCCACTGGTGTCCCTGGTGTCACTGGAGTCTCTTACTGGTGTCACTGGTGTCTCTTACTGGTGTCACTGGTGTCACTGGGAGGCACACTGGGGGTGTCCCTGGTGTCACTAGGGGGCACACTGGGACTTTCACTGGTGTCACTGGTGTCCCTGGTGTCTCTCACTGGTGTCACTGGTGTCACTAGTGTCCCTGGTGTCTCTCACTGGTGTCACTGGGGCTGTCCCTGGTGTCCCTGGTGTCTCTCACTGGGGTCCCTGGTGCCATTGGGACTTGTCTTGGTGTCCCTAGTGTCACTGGTGTCACTAGTGTCTCTCACTGGTACCACTGGTGTCACTGGTGTCTCTCACTGGGGTCACTGGGGGTGTCCCTGGTGTCCCTGGGCCCGTGTCCCGGGGCCTCTTACTGGTGTCACTGGTGTCACTGGGGCCCCTGGGCCTCTGTCCCGGGGGCTCTTACTGGTGTCACTGGTGTCACTGGGACTCTCCCCTCTGTCCCGGGGACACTTACTGGTGTCACTGGTGTCACTGGGGGGCACACTGGGACTCTTACTGGTGTCCCTGGTGTCCCTGGGCCCCTGTCTCGGGGACTCTTACTGGTGTCCCTGGTGTCACTGGTGTCACTGGTGCCTCTGGGCCCCAGTCCCGGGGGCTCTTACTGGTGTCACTGGTGTCCCTGGGACTCTCCCCTGTGTCCCGGGGGCTCTTACTGGTGTCACTGGTGTCCCTGGGACTCTCCCCTGTGTCCCGGGGGCTCTTACTGGTGTCACTGGTGTCCCTGGGACTCTCCCCTGTGTCCCGGGGGCTCTTACTGGTGTCACTGGTGTCACTGGGACCCTCCCCTCTGTCCCGGGGGCTCTTACTGGTGTCACTGGTGTCACTGGGACTCTCCGCTCTGTCCCGGGGACTCTTACTGGTGTCACTGGTGTCCCTGGGACTCTCCCCTGTGTCCCGGGGGCTCTTACTGGTGTCACTGGTGTCACTGGGACTCTCCGCTCTGTCCCGGGGACTCTTACTGGTGTCGCTGGGTCCCTGGGCCCCCTGGGCCCCTGTCCCGGGGGCTCTTACTGGTGTCACTGGTGTCCCTGGGACTCTCCCCTGTGTCCCGGGGACTCTTACTGGTGTTCCTGGGCCCCTGTCCCGGGGACTCTTACGGCGGCGGGGGGGCCGGGCGGGCGCGCCGGTGACGTCACTGGGGGCGGGGCCTCGCTCCCGCGCTGCTGAGTCACCGCCCCCCCCCGCGCGGAGCCGCCGCCGCGGCGGGTGAGACACCGGGACCCCCTCCCCCCCACCCAGGGACCCCCCCCCCCCCCGGACCCGGGACCCCCCCAGGGACCCCCCTCTGGACCTAGGACCCCCTCCCACCATCCCCCCGGGGCCCTCTCGCACCCAGGACCCCCCCCCCCCCCCGGGAACCCCAATAACCGGGGACCCCCCCCCCAGGGGCCCCCCGTACCCCGGACCCCCCCAATGGGGCCCTCAAGACCCCCCCGAGACCTCTGGGACCCCCCGGGACACCCCAGTAATCCAGGCCCCCCCCGACCCCCCCCATGGGACTTTCAGGCCCCGCCCCCCCCATGGGACCCCTCTGGGACCCCCCCAGGACCCCCCCTCTAACCCCTCAATCCCTCATGGGACCCCCTGAAACCCCTCCCCCCCCCCCAGACCCCCTCAGGACCCCCAACCTCACCCCCCCCGCCCCGTGCCTCAGTTTCCCCTCTCCTTCCCCCGTGCCTCAGTTTCCCCTCTCCTGTCCTTGTGCCTCAGTTTCCCCTCTTCTCTCCTTGTGCCTCAGTTTCCCTCATGCCTGTTTTTCTCTCCTGGTGCCTCAGTTTCCCCTATTGATGCCTCAGTTCCTCTCCTTGTGCCTCAGTTTCCCTTGTGCCTCAGTTTCCCCTCTTCTCTCCCTGTGCCTCAGTTTCCCCTCTCCTCTCCTCTTGTCTCAGTTTCCCTCATGCCTCAGTTTCCCTGGTGCGTCAGGTTCCCTCATACCTGTTTCCCCTCTCCTTGTGCCTCAGTTTCCCCTCTTCTCTCCCTGTGCCTCAGTTTCCCTTGTGCCTTAGTTTCCCCTCTCCTCGTGCCTCAGTTTCCCTTATGCCTCTGTTTCCCTCTCTTCCTGACTCAGTTTCCTTCTCCTTGTGCCTGTTTCCCTCTCCCTCGTGCCTCTGTTTCCCCTCTCCTCATGCCTCAGTTTCCCTCGTGCCTCAGTTTCCCCTCTTCTCGCCTTGTGCCTCAGTTTTCCCTCATCTCTCCCTCTGCCTCAGTTTCCCTCGTGCCTCAGTTTCCCCTCTCCTCTCTTTGTGCCTCAGTTTCCCCGTTGGTGCCTCAGTTTCCCTCGTGCCTCAGTTTCCCTGGTGCCTCAGTTCCCTCATACCTGTTTCCCCCTCCCCGTGCCTCAGTTTCCCTCGTGCCTCAGTTTCCCCTCTCCTCTCCTCTCCTCGTGTCTCAGTTTCCCTTATGCCTCAGTTTCCTCATGGCTGTTTCCCTCTCCTTGTGCCTCAGTTTCCCCTGTGCCTCAGTTTCCCCTCTTCTCTCCCAGTTCCTCAGTTTCCCCTCTCCTCGTGCCTCAGTTTCCCTCATGCCTCAGTTTCCCTCATACCTGTTTCTCTGTCCTCGTGCCTCAGTTTCCCCTATTGATGCCTCAGTTTCCCTGGTGCCTCAGTTTCCCCTCTCCTCTCCTCATGCCTCAGTTTCCCACGTGCCTCAGTTTCCCCTCTTCTCTCCCTGTGCCTCAGTTTCCCCCATTGATGCCTCAGTTTCCCTCGTGCCTCAGTTTCCCCTGTGCCTCAGTTTCCCCTCTCCTCTCCTTGTGCCTCAGTTTCCCTTGTGCCTCAGTTTCCCCTCATCTCTCCTTGTGCCTCAGTTTCCTTTGTGCCTGTTTCTCTCTTCCTGTGTGTCTGTTTCCATTGTGCCTCAGTTTCCCTCTCCTTCATGCCTCAGTTTCCCCTCTCCTCGTGCCTCAGTTTCCCTGGTGCCTCAGTTTCCCTGGTGCCTCAGTTTCCCTCTCCTCGTGCCTCAGTTTCCCGTCTCCTCTCCTTGTGCCTCAGTTTCCCCTATTGATGCCTCAGTTTCCCTCGTGCCTCAGTTTCCCCTCTCCTGGTGCCTCAGTTTCCCTTGTGCTGTTTCCCTCTCCTTGTGCCTCAGTTTCCCTGGTGCCTCAGTTTCCCCTCTCCTCTCCTCGTGCCTCAGTTTCCCCTATTGATGCCTCAGTTTCCCCTCTCCTCTCCTCGTGCCTCAGTTTCCCTCGTGCCTCAGTTTCCCCTCTCCTCTCTTTGTGCCTCAGTTTCCCTTGTGCCTCAGTTTCCCCTATTGATGCCTCAGTTTCCCTGGTGCCTCAGTTTCCCCTCTCCTCTCCTCGTGCCTCAGTTTCCCCCATTGATGCCTCAGTTTCCCCTCTTCTCTCCCAGTTCCTCAGTTTCCCTCTCCTCGTGCCTCAGTTTCCCCTGTGCCTCAGTTTCCCCTGTACCTGTTTCTCTCTCCCCGTGCCTCAGTTTCCCCTCTTCTCTCCCAGTTCCTCAGTTTCCCCTCTCCTCGTGCCTCAGTTTCCCTCATGCCTCAGTTTCCCTCATACCTGTTTCTCTGTCCTCGTGCCTCAGTTTCCCCTATTGATGCCTCAGTTTCCCTGGTGCCTCAGTTTCCCCTCTCCTCTCCTCGTGCCTCAGTTTCCCCTATTGATGCCTCAGTTTCCCCCATTGGTGCCTCAGTTTCCCTCGTGCCTCAGTTTCCCTTGTACCTGTTTTTCTCTCCTCGTGCCTCAGTTTCCCTGGTGCCTCAGTTTCCCCTCTCCTCTCCTCGTGCCTCAGTTTCCCTCGTGCCTCAGTTTCCCCTCTTCTCTCCCTGTGCCTCAGTTTCCCTCGTGCCTCAGTTTCCCCTCTCCTCTCCCTGTGCCTCAGTTTCCCCTCTCCTTGTGCCTCAGTTTCCCTCATGCCTGTTTCCCTCTCCTCATGCCTCAGTTTCCCTGGTGCCTCAGTTTCCCCTCTCCTCTCCTCATGCCTCAGTTTCCCTCATGCCTCAGTTTCCCCTCTCCTCTCCTCGTGCCTCAGTTTCCCCTCTTCTCTCTTTGTGCCTCAGTTTCCCCGTTGGTGCCTCAGTTTCCCGTCTCCTCTCCCTGTGCCTCAGTTTCCCTCCTGCCTCAGTTTCCCTTGTACCTATTTTTCTCTCCTTGTGCCTCAGTTTCCCTGGTGCCTCAGTTTCCCTCGTGCCTCAGTTTCCCCTCTTCTCTCCCTGTGCCTCAGTTTCCCTCGTGCCTCAGTTTCCCCTCTCCTCTCTTTGTGCCTCAGTTTCCCTCGTGCCTCAATTTCCCTCATACCTGTTTCTCTGTCCTCGTGCCTCAGTTTCCCCCATTGATGCCTCAGTTTCCCCCATTGGTGCCTCAGTTTCCCTCGTGCCTCAGTTTCCCCTGTACCTGTTTCTCTCTCCCCGTGCCTCAGTTTCCCCTCTTGTTCCCCGCAGCCCCGGGCGATGCTGGGCGATGTCGTCCCCCCCCTCCGCCGAGTGCGCGGCCGAGGTGACGCCGTGCGGGGGTGTCCCCGGGGGGTCCCTGCGCTACCGGGTGGCCGAGCACCCCGGGGCGGCGCTGGCCGCCATGAACCAGCTGCGGGGCCAGCGGCTGCTCTGCGACGTCACCCTGCGCGTCGCCCACGGCCCCGGGCGCCCCCCGGCCCTGCTGCCGGCCCACAAGCTGGTCCTGGCGGCCGCCAGCCCCGTCTTCAGGGCCATGTTCACCGCGGGGCTACGGGAAGGTCGGGACGGCTACCGGAGAGGGGAGGGGGCAACCGAAGGGATGGGGGGGCAACCGAAGGGATGGGGGGGCAACCGAAGGGATGGGGGGGCAACCAAAGGGATGGGGAGGCAACTAAAGGGATGGGGGGGCAACCAGAGTGGGGAGATGGCAACCAAAGGGATGGGGTGGCAACCAAAGAGGGGAGATGGCAACTAAAGGGGTGGGGTGGCAACTAAAGGGATGGGGTGGCAACTGAAGGGATGGGGAGGCAACTGAAGGGATGGGGGGACAACTGAAGGGATGGGGGGACAACTGAAGGGATGGGGAGGCAACTAAAGGGATGGGGGGGCAACCGAAGGGATGGGGAGGCAACCGAAGGGATGGGGGGGCAACCGAAGGGATGGGGGGGCAACTAAAGGGATGGGGGGGCAACTAAAGGGATGGGGGGGCAACTGAAGGGATGGGGGGGCAACCGAAGGGATGGGGTGGCAACTAAAGGGATGGGGGGGCAACTGAAGGGATGGGGGGGCAACTGAAGGGATGGGGAGGCAACCAGAGAGGGGAGATGGCAACCAGAGAGGGGAGATGGCAACCAAAGAGGGGAGATGGCAACTAAACAGGGGAGGTGGCAACTGAAGGGATGGGGTGGCAACCAGAGAGAGGAGGTGGCAACCAAAGAGGGGAGATGGCAACTAAAGGGATGGGAAGGCAACTAAAGGGATGGGGTGGCAACCAGAGTGGGGAGATGGCAACTAAAGGGGTGGGGTGGCAACTGAAGGGATGGGGAGGCAACTGAAGGGATGGGGAGGCAACTAAAGGGATGGGGTGGCAACCAGAGAGGGGAGATGGCAACTAAAGGGATGGGGTGGCAACCAGAGAGAGGAGATGCCAACTAAAGGGATGGGGAGGCAACTAAAGGGGTGGGGTGGCAACTGAAGGGATGGGGAGGCAACTAAAGGGATGGGGTGGCAACCAGAGAGGGGAGATGGCAACTAAAGGGATGGGGTGGCAACCATGGTCCCATCACCCATCCCATGGTCCCATCACCCATCCCGTGGTCCCATCACCCATCCCACGATCCCATCACCCATCCCGTGGTCCCATCACCCATCCCACGATCCCATCACCCATCCCACGGTCCCATCACCCATCCCATGGTCCCATCACCCATCCCACGATCCCATCACCCATCCCACGGTCCCATCACCCATCCCATGGTCCCATCACCCATCCCACGATCCCATCACCCATCCCACGATCCCATCACCCATCCCATGGTCCCATCACCCATCCCGTGGTCCCATCACCCATCCCACGATCCCATCACCCATCCCATGGTCCCATCACCCATCCCGTGGTCCCATCACCCATCCCACGATCCCATCACCCATCCCACGATCCCATCACCCATCCCATGGTCCCATCACCCATCCCATGGTCCCATCACCCATCCCATGATCCCATCACCCATCCCATGGTCCCATCACCCATCCCATGGTCCCATCACCCATCCCATGATCCCATCACCCCATCCCATGGTCCCATCACCCATCCCATGATCCCATCACTCATCCCATGGTCCCATGATCCCATCACCCATCCCACGATCCCATCACTCCATCCCACGATCCCATCACTCCATCCCATGATCCCATCACCCATCCCATGATCCCATCACTCATCCCATGGTCCCATCACCCCATCCCATGGTCCCATCACCACCCAACCTCCTCCAGCTCCGCGTGGCCTCCCTCAGGGTTCTCCGTCGGGTTCCTCCTTGTCCGCAGGCGGGATGGAGGTGGTGCCCATCGAGGGCGTCCACCCGCGGGTGATGGAGCGCCTGGTGGACTTTGCGTACACGGCGTCCATCTCGGTGGGGGAGAAGTGCGTCCTGCAGGTGATGAACGGCGCCGTCATGTACCAGATGGACAGCGTGGTCCGCGCCTGCTCCGACTTCCTGGTGCAGCAGCTCCACCCCAGCAACGCCATCGGCATCGCCGCCTTCGCCGAGGACATCGGCTGCCTCGACCTCCACCAGAAGGCCCGCGAGTACATCTACATGAACTTCCCGGAGGTGAGGGACGTCAAGGGTCGGGGGGGATGTCAGGGGTCTGGGGGACATCAAGGGTTTGGGGGACGCCGGGTGTTGAGGGACACCAAGATTGGGGGATGATGGGTTTTGGGGGACACCAGGATTTTGGGGACACCAAGATTGGGGGATGATGGGTTTTGGGGGACACCAAGATTGGGGGATGATGGGTTTTGGAGGACACCAGGATTATTGGGGACACCAAGATTGGGGGATGATGGGTTTTGGAGGACACCAAGATTGGGGGATGATGGGTTTTGGGGACACCAAGATTGGGGGACGCTGGGATTTTGGGGACACCAAGATTGGGGGATGATGGGTTTTGGGGACACCAAGATTGGGGGATGATGGGTTTTGGGGACACCAAGATTGGGGGACGCTGGGATTTTGGGGACACCAAGATTGGGGGATGATGGGTTTTGGGGACACCAAGATTGGGGGATGATGGGTTTTGGGGGACACCAAGATTGGGGGATGATGGGTTTTGGGGACACCAAGATTGGGGGATGATGGGTTTTGGGGACACCAAGATTGGGGGATGATGGGTTTTGGGGGACACCAAGATTGGGGGATGATGGGTTTTGGGGACACCAAGATTGGGGGATGATGGGTTTGGAGGACACCAAGATTGGGGGATGATGGGTTTTGGAGGACACCAAGATTTGGAGGACACCAAGATTTGAGGACACCAGGATTTTGGGGACACCAGGATTTTGGAGGACACCAAGATTGGGGGACACCAGGGATTTGGAGGACGTCGGGATCTGGGGGACACTGGGGTCTGGAGACATCAGGGATTTGGGGGACACCAAGATTTGAGGACCCCAGGGGTTTGGAGGACATCAGGATTTTGGGGACACTAGGATTTTGGAGAACACCAAGATTGGGGGACACCAGGGATTTGGAGGACGCTGGGTTTTGGAGGAAACTAAGATCTGGGGACAATAGGCTTTGGAGGACACTGGGGTCTGGGGGACACTGGGGTCTGGAGACATCAGGGATTTGGAGGACACCAGGATCTGGGGGACACCAGGATTTTGGGGGACACCAAGCTTTGGGGACAATGGGTTTTGGGGGACAGCAAGGGTTGGGGGTGATGGGTTTTGGAGGACACTGAGATTTTGGGGGCGTGAGGGATTTGGGAGATGTTGGGATTGGAGAACACCGGGACTTGGAGGAACCAGGGTTCCCGAGATGCTGGTTTTGGTGGACACTGGGGTTTGGGAAGATCAGGACTTGGAGGACCCGAGGTTCTTGAGATGCTGGGATTGGGAACACCAGGATCTCATCGTGCTGGGATCGGAGAACGCCAGGATCTGGAGGCCCCAAGGTTCTCGAGATGCTGCTTTTGGAGGTCTCTGGGCTTTGGGAATACCAGGATCTGGAGGAACCAGGTTTCTTGAGATGCTGGGATTGGGGAACACCAGGATCTGGAGGCCCCAAGGTTCTCGAGATGCTGCTCTTGGCGGTCTCTGGGGTTTGGGAACACCAGGATCTGGAGGAACCAGGGTTCTTGAGGTGCTGGGATTGGGGAACAGCAGGATCTGGAGGCCCCAAGGTTCTCGAGATGCTGGTTTTGAGGATGTTGGGGTCTGAGAACACCAGGATCTGGAGGTCCCAAGGTTCTCGAGATGCTGGTTTTGAGGATGTTGGGGTCTGAGAACACCAGGATCTGGTGGCCCCAAGGTTCTCGAGATGCTGGTTTTGGAGAACAATGGGGTTTGGGGACACCAGGACTTGGAGGCCCCGAGGTTCTCGAGATGCTGGTTTTGTAGGTCTCTGGGGTTTGGGAACACCAGGATCTGGAGGAATCAGGGTTCTTGAGATGCTGGGATTGGGGAACACCAGGATCTGGTGGCTCCAAGGTTCTCGAGATGCTGGTTTTGAGGATGTTGGGATCTGAGAACACCAGGATCTGGTGGCTCCAAGGTTCTCGAGATGCTGGTTTTGAGGATGTTGGGGTCTGAGAACACCAGGATCTGGAGGTCCCAAGGTTCTCGAGATGCTGGTTTTGAGGATGTTGGGATCTGAGAACACCAGGATCTGGAGGTCCCAAGGTTCTCGAGATGCTGGTTTTGGAGAACAATGGGGTTTGGGGACACCAGGACTTGGAGGCCCCAAGGTTCTCGAGATGCTGGTTTTGTAGGTCTCTGGGGTTTGGGAACACCAGGATCTGGAGGAATCAGGGTTCTTGAGATGCTGGGATTGGGGAACACCAGGATCTGGAGGCCCCAAGGTTCTCGAGATGCTGGTTTTGAGGATGTTGGGGTCTGAGAACACCAGGATCTGGAGGTCCCAAGGTTCTTGAGATGCTGGTTTTGAGGATGTTGGGATCTGAGAACACCAGGATCTGGAGGAACCAGGTTTCTTGAGATGCTGGGGTCTGAGAACACCAGGATCTGGAGGCCCCAAGGTTCTCGAGCTGCTGCTTTTGGAGGTCTCTGGGCTTTGGGCCCTGACCGCCGTCCCCGCGTGCCGCAGGTGTCCAAGCAGGAGGAGTTCTTCAACCTGTCTCACTGCCAGCTGGTGACGCTGATCAGCCGGGACGAGCTGAACGTGCGCTGCGAGTCGGAGGTTTTCCACGCCTGCATCAACTGGGTGAAGCACGACTGTCCCAACCGGCGCCCCTACGTGCAGGCTCTGCTGCGCGCCGTCCGCTGCCACTCGCTCACCCCCCGCTTCCTGCAAGCCCAGCTCCAGAAGTGCGAGATCCTCCGCTCCGACTCGCGCTCCAAGGATTATCTGGCTCAGATCTTCCAGGATCTGACCCTCCACAAGCCGACGCCGCCCGATGTCCCTGGCCGGACGCCCAAAGTCGATCAGCTCATCTACGCGGCCGGCGGTTATTTCCGTCAATCCTTGAGCTTCTTGGAGGCTTTTAACCCCCGCGACGGCTCGTGGCTCCGCTTGGCCGACCTGGAGGTGCCGCGCAGCGGGCTGGGGGGCTGCGCCGTGGGGGGGTTGTTTTACGCCGTGGGCGGCCGCAACAACTCGCCCGACGGCAACACCGACTCGGCCGCCATCGACTGTTACAACCCCATGACCAACCGCTGGTCGCCCTGCGCCCCCATGAGCGTCCCCCGCAACCGCATCGGCGTCGGCGTCATCGACGGCTTCATCTACGCCGTGGGGGGGTCGCACGGCTGCCTCCACCACAGCAGCGTCGAGAGGTCAGGGCTGCGGCGGGGCGGGGGTCGAACGCGGCTGGGAAGGGGTTAAATGTGGCTTGAAAGGGGTTAGATGTGGCTAAGAAGGGGTTAAAAGTGTCTTGGAAGGGGTTTAAGTCTGGCTTGAGGGGGTTAAATGTGGCTGGGAAGGGGTTAGATGTGGCTGGGAAGGGGTTAAATGTGACTGGGAAGGGGTTAAACACGGCTGGGAAGGGGTTAGATGTGGCTGGGAAGGGGTTAAACACGGCTGGGAAGGGGTTAAATGTGGCTGGGAAGGGGTTAGATGTGGCTGGGAAGGGGTTAGATGTGGCTGGGAAGGGGTTAAACACGGCTGGGAAGGGGTTAGATGTGGCTGGGAAGGGGTTAGATGTGGCTGGGAAGGGGTTAAATGTGGCTGGGAGGAGGTTAGATGTGGCTGGGAAGGGGTTAGATGGGGCTTGAAAGGGGTTAAATGTGGCTGGGAAGGGGTTAAAAGTGCTTGGAGGGGTTTAAGTCTGGCTTGAGGGGGTTAAATGTGGCTGGGAAGGGGTTAAAACTGCTGGGAAGGGGTTAAAACTGCTGGGAAGGGGTTTAAGTCTGCCTTGGAGGAGGTTAAGTCTGGCTTGGAAGGGGTTAGATGTGGCTGGAAAGGGGTTAAAAGTGGCTGGGAAGGGGTTAAAAGCGCTTGGAGGGGTTTAAGTCTGGCTTGGAGGGGGTTAAATGTGGCTTGGAAGAGGTTAAAAGTGGCTGGGAAGGGGTTAAAAGCACTTGGAGGGGGTTAAGTCTGGCTTGAGGGGGTTAAATGTGGCTAGGAAGGGGTTAGATGTGGCTAGGAAGGGGTTAGATATGGCTGGGAAGGGGTTAAACACGGCTGGGAAGGGGTTAGATGTGGCTGGAAAGGGGTTAAAAGTGGTTGGAGGGGGTTAAGTCTGGCTTGGAGGGGGTTAAGTCTGGCTTGGAAGGGGTTAAATGTGGCTTGGAAGGGGTTAGATGGGGTTTGGAAGGGGTTAGATGCGGCTTGAAAGGGGTTAAATGTGGCTGGGAGGGGGTTAAAAGTGCTTGGAGGGGTTTAAGTCTGGCTAGAGGGGGTTAAATGTGGCTGGGAAGGGGTTAAAACTGCTGGGAAGGGGTTAAAACTGCTGGGAAGGGGTTTAAGTCTGCCTTGGAGGAGGTTAAGTCTGGCTTGGAAGGGGTTAGATGTGGCTGGAAAGGGGTTAAAAGTGGCTGGGAAGGGGTTAAAAGCGCTTGGAGGGGTTTAAGTCTGGCTTGGAGGGGGTTAAATGTGGCTTGGAAGAGGTTAAAAGTGGCTGGGAAGGGGTTAAAAGCACTTGGAGGGGGTTAAGTCTGGCTTGAGGGGGTTAAATGTGGCTAGGAAGGGGTTAGATGTGGCTAGGAAGGGGTTAGATATGGCTGGGAAGGGGTTAAACACGGCTGGGAAGGGGTTAGATGTGGCTGGAAAGGGGTTAAAAGTGGTTGGAGGGGGTTAAGTCTGGCTTGGAGGGGGTTAAGTCTGGCTTGGAAGGGGTTAGATGGGGTTTGGAAGGGGTTAGATGCGGCTTGAAAGGGGTTAAATGTGGCTGGGAGGGGGTTAAAAGTGCTTGGAGGGGTTTAAGTCTGGCTAGAGGGGGTTAAATGTGGCTGGGAAGGGGTTAAAACTGCTGGGAAGGGGTTAAAACTGCTGGGAAGGGGTTTAAGTCTGCCTTGGAGGAGGTTAAGTCTGGCTTGGAAGGGGTTAGATGTGGCTGGAAAGGGGTTAAAAGTGGCTGGGAAGGGGTTAAAAGCGCTTGGAGGGGTTTAAGTCTGGCTTGGAGGGGGTTAAATGTGGCTTGGAAGAGGTTAAAAGTGGCTGGGAAGGGGTTAAAAGCACTTGGAGGGGGTTAAGTCTGGCTTGAGGGGGTTAAATGTGGCTAGGAAGGGGTTAAATGTGGCTGGGAAGGGGTTAGATGTGGTTGGGAAGGGGTTAAACACGGCTGGGAAGGGGTTAGATGTGGCTGGGAAGGGGTTAGATGTGGCTCGGAGGGGGTTAAAAGTGCTGGGAGGGGTTTAAGTCTGGCTTGGAGGGGGTTAAGTCTGGCTTGGAAGGGGTTAGATGTGGCTTGGAAGAGGTTAGATGGGGTTTGGAAGGGGGTAGATGCGGCTTGAAAGGGGTTAAATGTGGCTGGGAGGGGGTTAAAAGTGCTTGGAGGGGTTTAAGTCTGGCTTGAGGGGGTTAAATGTGGCTTGGAAGGGGGTAAGTGTGGCTGGGAAGGGGTTAGATGTGGCTCGGAAGGGGTTAGATGTGGCTGGGAAGGGGTTAAATGTGGCTTGGAAGGGGTTAGATGTGGCTGGGAGGGGGTTAAATGTGGCTGGGAAGGGGTTAAAAGTGCTTGGAGGGGTTTAAGTCTGGCTAGAGGGGGTTAAATGTGGCTTGGAAGGGGTTAAATGTTGTTTGGAAGGGGTTAAATGTGGCTGGGAAGGGGTTAGATGGGGTTTGGAAGGGGTTAGATGCGGCTTGAAAGGGGTTAAATGTGGCTGGGAGGGGGTTAAAAGTGCTTGGAGGGGTTTAAGTCTGGCTTGAGGGGGTAAATCTGGTTGGAGGAGATAAATGTGGCTGGGAAGGGGTTAAATGTTGTTTGAAAGGGGTTAAAAGTGGCTGGGAAGGGGTTAAATGTGGCTTGGAAGGGGTTAAAAGTGGCTGGGAAGGGGTTAAATGTGGCTTGGAAGGGGTTAAAAGTGCTTAGAAGGGGTTAAAAGCGCTTGGAGGGGTTTAAGTCTGGCTTGAAGGGGTTAAATATGGATTGGAAGGGGTTAGATGTGGCTTGGAAGGGGTTAAATGTGGCTTGAGGGGGGCAAATGTGACCTGGGGGGCCCCCAAATCTGCATGGGGGGGTAAATCTCCACTGAGGGGGGCCCAAATCTGCATGGGGGGGGTAAATCTCTACTGGGGGGACCCCAAATCTGCAGGGGGGGGTAAATCTCCACTGGGGGGACCCCGAATCTGCATGGGGGGGGTAAATCTCCACTGGGGGGACCCCAAATCTGCATGGGGGGGGGTAAATCTCCACTGGGGGGACCCCAAATCTGCATGGGGGGGGGTAAATCTCCACTGGGGGGCCCCCAAATCTGCATGGGGGGGTAAATCTCTACTGGGGGGCCCCCAAATCTGCATGGGGGGGGTAAATCTCCACTGGGGCCCCCCCAAATCTGCATGGGGGGGGTAAATCTCCACTGGGGGGACCCCAAATCTGCATGGGGGGGGTAAATCTCCACTGGGGGGGGCCCAAATCTGCATGGGGGGGGGTAAATCTCCACTGGGGGGACCCCGAATCTGCATGGGGGGGCCACTGTGTGACGGGGTGTCCCCCCCCAGGTACGACCCCGAGCGGGACGAGTGGCAGGGGGTGTCCCCGCTGCTGACCCCCCGCATCGGGGTGGGGGTGGCCGTGCTGAACCGGCTCCTTTACGCCGTGGGGGGGTTCGACGGGGGCACCCGCCTGCGCTCGGCCGAGAGGTACCACCCCGAGAGCGACGCCTGGAGAGCCATCGCCCCCATGGGCTCCGTGCGCAGCGGCGCCGGTGAGGGGGGGCACGGGGGGGCACCCAGGGGGTTGGGGGGCACCGGGGATTTAGGGGTTAACCAGGGGTTTGGGGGGGCACTGGGGTTTGGGGGCATCCAGGGGTTTAGGAGGCACCAGGGCTTTAGGGGTTAACCAGGGGCTGGGGGGACACCCAGGGGTTTGGGGGGGCACTGGGGTTTGGGGGGTTAACCAAGGTCTGGGGGGGCATTGGGGTCTGGGGGCACCCAGAGGTCTGGGGGGCACTGGGGCTTTAGGGGTTAACTGGGGTCTGGGGGGGCATTGGGGTCTGGGAGGGCACTGGGGCTTTAGGGGTTAACCGGGGTCTGGGGGGGCAGTGGGGTTTGGGGGGGCACTGCGGCTTTAGGGGTTAACCGGGGTCTGGGGGGGCACTGGGGCTTTAGGGGTTAACCGGGGTCTGGGGGCACTGGGGATTTGGGGGTCACTGGGGTTTGGGGGTCACCAGGATTTGAGGTGATAGATTTGGGGGTCACTGGGGTTTGGGGGTCACCAGGATTTGAGGTGATGGGTTTGGGGGTCACCAGGGTTTGGGGGTCACCAGGATTTGAGGTGATGGGTTTGGGGGTCACTAGGGTTTGGGGTCACCAGGATTTGAGGTGATGGGTTTGGGGGTCACTAGGGTTTGGGGGTCACCAGGATTTGAGGTGATGGATTTAGGGGGTCACTGGGGTTTGGGGGTCACTAGGATTTGAGGTGATGGGTTTGGGGGTCACTGGGATTTGGGGTCACCAGGATTTGAGGTGATGGATTTGGGGGTCACCAGGATTTGAGGTGATGGGTTTGGGGGTCACCAGGGTTTGGGGTCACCGGGGTTTGGGGGGGTCACCAGGATTTGGTGTGAGGGGTGGGGAGGAATCCGAGGGCCACCGAGGCTTTGAGGGACACAGTTGGGGGGTCCCCAGGGTGGATTTGGGGGGGTCTCACCCCTTTGCCCCCCCCCCGCAGGGGTCTGCGCCCTGGACAACTGCATCTACGCGATGGGGGGGTACGACGGGTCGGCCCAGCTGAGCAGCGCCGAGCGCTACCGCGTCGACAGCGACTCCTGGAGCCCCGTGGCCCCCATGAGGCACCGCAGGAGCGCCCTGGGCGTCACCGTCCACCAGGGCCGGATCTACGTCCTCGGTAGGTGACACCCGCTATGGCCTCGTAGGTGACACGATCTAGGGCCTTGAATAGGTGACACGATCTAGGGCCTCCGTAGGTGACACGATCTACGGCCTCGGTACGCAACACGAGTTACGGCCTCGGTAGGTGGCACCCGCTACGGCCTCGTAGGTGACACCAGCTACGCGATCTAGGTCCTCAGTAGGTGACACCAGCTACGGCCTCGGTAGGTGACACGATCTAGGTCCTCAGTAGGTGACATGAGCTACAGCCTCATAGGTGACACCAACTACGGCCTCAGTAGGTGACACGATCTAGGGCCTCGGTAGGTGACACGAGCTACGGCCTCAGTAGGTGACACGATCTAGGTCCTCGGTAGGTGACACGATCTAGGTCCTCGGTAGGTGACACGATCTACGGCCTCGGTAGGTGACACGATCTAGGTCCTCAGTAGGTGACATGAGCTACGGCCTCGGTAGGTGACACAATCTGGGTCCTTGGTAGGTGACACCAGCTACGGCCTCAGTAGGTGACACGATCTAGGTCCTCGGTAGGTGACACGATCTACGGCCTCGGTAGGTGACACAATCTAGGGCCTCAGTAGGTGACACGATCTAGGTCCTCGGTAGGTGACACCAGCTACGGCCTCAGTAGGTGACACGATCTAGGTCCTCGGTAGGTGACACCAGCTACGGCCTCAGTAGGTGACACGATCTAGGTCCTCGGTAGGTGACACGAGCTATGGCCTTGGTAGGTGACACGATCTACGGCCTCGTAGGTGACACGATCTAGGGCCTTGGATAGGTGACACGATCTAGGGCCTCCGTGGGTGACACGATCTACAGCCTCGGTAGGCAACACGAGTTACGGCCTCGGTAGGTGGCACCCGCTACGGCCTCGAGGTGACACCAGCTACGCGATCTAGGTCCTCAGTAGGTGACACCAGCTACGCGATCTAGGTCCTCAGTAGGTGACACAATCTAGGGCCTTGGATAGGTGACACGATCTAGGGCCTCCGTAGGTGACACGATCTACAGCCTCGGTAGGTGACACCCGCTATGGCCTCGTAGGTGACACCAGCTACGCGATCTAGGTCCTCGGTAGGTGACATGATCTAGGTCCTCAGTAGGTGACACCAGCTACGGCCTCGTAGGTGACACAATCTAGGGCCTGGGTAGGTGACACGAGCTACGGCCTCGGTAGGTGACACGATCTAGGTCCTCAGTAGGTGACATGAGCTACAGCCTCATAGGTGACACCAACTACGGCCTCAGTAGGTGACACGATCTAGGGCCTCGGTAGGTGACACGATCTAGGTCCTTGGTAGGTGACACGAGCTATGGCCTCGGTAGGTGACGTGATCTAGGGCCTCGGTAGGTGACATGAGCTACGGCCTCGGTAGGTGACACGAGCTAGGTCCTCGGTAGGTGACACCAGCTACAGCCTCGGTAGGTGACACGAGCTACGGCCTCGGTAGGTGACACCAGCTACAGCCTCGGTAGGTGACACAATCTAGGTCCTCGGTAGGTGACACCAGCTACAGCCTCGGTAGGTGACACAATCTAGGTCCTCGGTAGGTGACACAAGCTACGGCCTCGGTAGGTGACACGATCTAGGGCCTCGGTAGGTGACACGATCTAGGTCCTCAGTAGGTGACACAAGCTATGGCCTCGGTAGGTGACGCGATCTAGGGCCTCGGTAGGTGACACAAGCTACGGCCTCGGTAGGTGACACGAGCTACCTGCTGGATAGGGGACAGGGGGACAGGATCTACGTCCTTGTTAAGTGACACCTCGCTGGGGGTTGGAATCCAAGGGCTTGAAGGGCTTGGCCAACCCAACCGATTCCGGGATCCTGAAGAGCTTTGCCAACCAAACCAGTTCCGGGATCTTGAAGGGCTTTGCCAACCCAACCGATTCCGGGATAACCAGGATCCCAAAGGGCTTTTCCAACCCAACCAATTCTGGGATCTTGAAGGGCTTTGCCAACCCAACTGATTCCAGGATAACCAGGATCTCTGGAAGGGCCTTTCCAACATATTATGGGATCTTGATGGGCTTTCCTTAACCCAACTGATTCCGGGATAACCAGGATCTCAAAGGGCTTTTCCAACCCAACCCATTCCAGGATCTCAAAGGGCTTTTCCAACCTAACCAGTTCTGGGATCTTGAAGAGCTTTTCCAACCCAACCCATTCCAGGATAACCAGGATCTTGAAGACCTTTGCCAACCCAACCCATTCCAGGGTCTCCAAGGGCTTTCCCAATCCAACCCATTCTGGGATCTTGAGGAGCTTTCTTAACCCAACTGGTTCCAGGATATCTAGGATCTTGAAGGGCTTTTCCAACCCAACCGATTCCGGGATAACCGGGATCTAGAAGGGCAGGATGACCAGGATCTCGAGGGGCTTTTCCAACCCAACCAATTCCGGGATAACCGGGATCTAGAAGGGCAGGATGACCAGGATCTTGAGGGGCTTTTCCAACCCAACCAATTCCAGGATAACCGGGATCTAGAAGGGCAGGATGACCAGGATCTTGAAGAGCTTTTCCAACCCAACCAATTCCGGGATAACCGGGATCTAGAAGGGCAGGATGACCAGGATCTCGAGGGGCTTTTCCAACCCAACCGATTCCGGGATAACCGGGATCTAGAAGGGCAGGATGACCAGGATCTCGAGGGGCTTTTCCAACCCAACCAATTCCGGGATAACCGGGATCTAGAAGGGCAGGATGACCAGGATCTTGAAGAGCTTTTCCAACACAACCAATTCCGGGATAACCGGGATCTAGAAGGGCAGGATGACCGGGATCTCGAGGGGCTTTTCCAACCCAACCGATTCCGGGATAACCGGGATCTAGAAGGGCAGGATGACCAGGATCTTGAAGAGCTTTTCCAACCCAACCGACTCAGGGATAACCGGGATCTCAAGGGGCTTTTCCAACCCAACCGACTCAGGGATAACCGGATACCCCCTCTCGGCAGGCGGCTACGACGGCCACACCTTCCTGGACTCGGTGGAATGCTACGACCCGGCCACGGACGCCTGGACGGAGGTGACGCGGATGACGTCGGGCCGCAGCGGCGTCGGCGTCGCCATCACCATGGAGCCGTGTCGCAAGCAAATCGACGGAGCCGGAGCCGGAGCCGACTGCCCCTGCTAACCCCGGAGCCGCCGTGGAGGCCTTGGGAGCGGGGAAGGAGGACGCGAGGAATCGCTTCTTCTTCCCCTTCTCCCTCTTCTCCCCACGGCGGCGGAAAAACTCGTGGCTTGGCCCCCCCCCCCCCCAACTCCTCTCACCGTTCCCGGCGTTGGGAACGGCACGAACCGGATTCATCCCTATTTTCCACCCCGACTGGTTTTAATGATTCCCCAGATCCCGTTGTTACACGAATAAAAAGATTTTTGTGATTAAAAGAGGGGGGGTCGGTGCTGTGAGGGATTGAGGGGGGGGTCAGGTGCCAAATCCACGGATCCGAGCGGGAATTCACCACTCGGTGGGCACCAAACTCCATAAATAATCGCTGAGGAAGCAGCGGGAGTGGCTGGTGCCGTCGATGTCGATGGGTTGAGCGATGTCGGGGCCGTAGTGGACTTTGAGGGGGGGGGAAAAGACAAGAGAGGGGGAGTTTAGGGTGTAGAAAGGGGGGGCAGAGGATTTTAGGGGGGGCCAAAGGGGTGTGGGGAAGCACTCACTGCCTTTGATCCGCGCCGGATCCGCCTCGTAATCCCAATCGATCCGGCTGATCTTGTAGTAGAGCTGCGTCACGTAGCTGCGAGGGAAAGGGGGGGCTCTGAGGGGTTGGGGGGGGCTTCTGAGGGGGTTTGGGGGGCCTCTGAGGGGGCTGAGAGGGGTTTGGGTGGGCCTGAGAGGGGTTTGGGGGGAGCTCAGAGGGATTTGGGGGGGTTCTGAGGGGGCTCAGAGGGGTTTGGGGGGGTTCTGAGGGGGCTCAGAGGGGTTTGGGGGGGCCTGAGAGGGGTTTGGGGGGGTCTGAGAGGGGTTTGGGGGGGTCTGAGAGGGGTTTGGGGGGATTCTGAGGGGTTTGGGGGGAGCTCAGAGGTTTGGGGGGGTTCTGAGGGGGGTTTGGGGGGAGTTCGGAGGTCTGGGGGGGTTCTGAGGGGGCTGAGAGGGGTTTGGGGGGGCCTGAGAGGGGTTTGGGGGAATTCTGAGGGGTTTGGGGGGAGCTCAGAGGTTTGGGGGGGTTCTGAGGGGGGTTTGGGGGGAGCTCGGAGGTCTGGGGGGGTTCTGAGGGGGCTGAGAGGGGTTTGGGGGGGCCTGAGAGGGGTTTGGGGGGGGCTCTGAGGGCTTTGGGGGGGGGAGGTTGGGGGGCTGAAAGGGTTTGGGGGGCCTCTGAGGGGTTTGGGGGGGCTGAGAAGGGTTTTGGGGGGATTTTGATGTCACTCGGGAGGATTTGGGGGTCACTCCTAGGGATTTTGGGGTCTCTCTCTGGGGGATTTTGGGGTCGCTCTGGGTGCTCAGGGGGATTTTGGGGTCGTTCAGGGGGATTTTAGGGTCACTCAGAGCGATTCTGGGGTGGTTTGGGGGCACTCGGAGGGATTTTGAGGTCACTTATTGGGATTTGGGGGTGGTTTTAGGGGTCTCGGGAGGATTTGGGGGTCACTCGTAGGGATTTTGGGGTCGCTCAGGAGGATTTTGGGGTCTCTCCGGGGGATTCTGGGGTTGTTCCGGGGAATTCTGGGGTGGTTTGGGGGCACTCGGAGGGATTTTGAGGTCACTTATTGGGATTTGGGGGTGGTTTTAGGGGAGGATTTGGGGGTCACTCAGGGATTTTGGGGTCTCTCTGGGGGATTTTGGGGGCACTCGGAGGGATTTTGATGTGGTTTTAGGGGCACTTGGGCTTTTGGGGTCACTCGGGGGATTCTGGGGTCACTCAGGGGGAATTTGGGGGTGGTTTTAGATGTCTCGGGAGGATTTGGGGGTCACTCATAGGGATTTTGGGGTCACTCAGGAGGATTTTGGGGTCTCTCTGGGGGATTTCGGGATCGCTCTGGGGGCTCAGGGGGATTTTGGGGTCACTCAGAGGGATTCTGGGGTGGTTTGGGGGCACTCGGAGGGATTTTGATGTGGTTTTAGGGGCACTCAGGCTGATTTTGAGGTCACTCAGGAGGATTTTGGGGTCACTCAGGAGGATTTGGGGGTGGTTTTAGGGGTCTCGGGAGGATTTGGGGGTCACTCATAGGGATTTTGGGGTCACTCAGGAGGATTTTGGGGTCTCTCTGGGCGCTCAGGAGGATTTTGGGGTCACTCAGAGGGATTCTGGGGTGGTTTGGGGGCACTCGGAGGGATTTTGAGGTCCCTTAGGGGGATTTGGGGGTGGTTTTAGGGGTCTCGGGAGGATTTGGGGGTCACTCATAGGGATTTTGGGGTCTCTCTGGGGGCTCAGGAGGATTTTAGGGTCACTCAGAGGGATTCTGGGGTGGTTTGGGGGAACTCGGAGGGATTTTGATGTGGTTTTAGTGGCACTCAGGCAGATTTTGGGGGCACTTGGGGGATTTTGGGGTCACTCCGGGGGATTTTGGGGTCCCCACTCACGCAGCCGAGGGCAGGGCCGCCTCCTCCCGCTCCGGCTTCTCCTCGAGGCTTCGGCTCTGGTCCCGCAGCTCCTCCAGCTCGCGGCGCAGGGCGGTGTCGGAGTAAAGGGTCACGACTCACGGTGGAAGGTGAGCTCCAGACCCCCCCCAAACTAAAAATCTTGGGGACCCCCCTCACCCCGAACCCCCAAAGCTGAAAGGATATAGGTTGGTGGCCTCCAGGTCGGCTCCGGCCGCCCGCGCTCGCTCCAGCTCCGCTTCCAGCTCCTGCAGCTTCCGCAGGGCCCGCTGCAGCCGGCCCTCGCGCTCCAGCAGCCCCCGAGCCACCGTCTCCTCCGTCCCCGTCAGCTCTGGGGACGAGGACACGGGAATTGAGGGGGGGAAGGGACCTCAAAGCCCATCCAGATCCAACCCCGTGGGCAGGGACACCTTCCCGTCCCAAGAGAACCATGGAATCGTGGCATGGGTTGGGTTGGAAGGACCTCAAAGCCCATCCAGATCCAACCCCGTGGGCAGGGACAACTTCCCAGCACAGGAGAACCATGGAATTGTGGGATGGGTTGGGTTGGAAGGATCTCAAAGCCCATCCAGATCCAACCCCGCAGCCAGGAACCCCTTCCCATCCCAAGAGAACCACGGAATTGTGGGATGGGATGGGTTGGAAGGACCTTGAAGCCCATCCAGATCCAAGCCCTTGGCCAGGAGCCCCTTCCCATCAGGTTCCCATTCCAGGAGAACCATGGAATCATGGAACAGTTGGGTTGGAAGGACCTCGAAGCCCACCCAGATCCAACCCCGTGGGCAGGGACACCTCCCACTGGATCAGGAGGCTCCAAGCCCCATCCAGCTGAAGACATCGGCTCCTCCAAAGGCATCTTGGGGTCTACACTGAGCTCCAGCCGTGGTGACCGAAAGCCATGGGTGCAACCGCTCTTAGAGTCATGGGATGGGCTGGGAAGGACCTCAAAACCCACCCAGCCCAACCCCTCAACTGACCCCAGGATTTGAGGGGCCATGGATGGAGGGCAGGAAGGATCTAGAGAGCGATGAGGCCAGGCTGGATCCATGGATGGAGGGCAGGAAGGATCTAGAGAGGGATCAGGAGAGGCTGGATCCATGGATGGAGGGCAGGAAGGATCTAGAGAGGGATCAGGAGAGGCTGCATCCATGGCTGGAGGGCAGGAAGGATCTAGAGAGGGATCAGGAGAGGCTGGATCCATGGCTGGAGGGCAGGAAGGGTCTAGAGAGGGATCAGGGCAGGCTGGATCCATGGATGGAGGGCAGGAAGGGTCTAGAGAGGGATCAGGCCAGGCTGGATCCATGGCTGGAGGGCAGGAAGGATCTAGAGAGGGATCAGGTCAGGCTGGATCCATGGATGGAGGGCAGGAAGGGTCTAGAGAGGGATCAGGGCAGGCTGGATCCATGGATGGAGGGCAGGAAGGATCTAGAGAGGGATCAGGTCAGGCTGGATCCATGGACTAGAGGGCAGGAAGGATCTAGAGAGGGATCTAGGATCTAGAGATCCCTCTGGAGAACCTCAAACCCTCCAGCAGATCCACCCAGCTCAGTGCCAGCCCCAAACTTCTCATAGGTGGGATCGTTGACTTCGTTTAGACCCAGCGCTAACGAACCCCGAGGGCCGTGGCGGGGCCGCCGCGGAGCCCTCGTTAAAGGGCGACTCTCACCGCGGACGAGGCGAGCGGCCGAGGTCTGGGTCTCCAGGAGCTTGGAGTCCATGCGGCAGCGGGAGTCGAGGCTGCGGCGCAGGCGGGAGGCGGCCCAGTCGGACACCAGGATCCCCAGCAGCTCCTGGCTCAGCTCCTCCAGCTCCTGCAGGCGCGGGCTCGGCATGGCGGGGCAGCAAAACCGGCCTGGGGGGGCAAAATCGGGGGCTGGAGGGCAGAAATGAGGGGTTAAGGGGGCAAAAACAGGGATTAAGGGGGCAAAAATGAGGGGTGGGGGAGTAAAAATGAGGGGTTGGAGGCAAAAACTGGAGTAAAGGGGGCAAAAACAAGGCTTGGGGACAAAAATGAGGGGTTAAGGGAGCAAAAACAGGAGTTAAGGGGGCAAAAACAGGGCTTGGGGACAAAAACGAGGGGTTAAGGGGCAAAAGTGAGAGGTTAAGGGGGCAAAAATGAGAGGTTAAGGGGGCAAAAATGAGAGGTTAAGGGGGCAAAAACGAGGGGTTAAGGGGGCAAAAACAGGGCTTGGGGGCAAAATTGAGGGGTTAAGGGAGCAAAAATGAGGGGTTAAGGGGGCAAAAACAGGGCTTGGGGGCAAAATTGAGGGGTGGGGGGCAAAAATGAGGGGTTAAGGGGCAAAAATGAGGGGTTAAGGGGGCAAAAATGAGGGGTGAGGGGGCAAAAATGAGGGGTTAGGGCAAAAACAGGGATTAAGGGGCAAAAATGAGGGGTTAAGGGGGCAAAAATGAGGGGTTAAGGGGGCAAAAATGAGGGGTTAAGGGGGCAAAACCGAGGGGTGGGGGAGCAAAAACAGGGCTCGGGGCAAAAATGAGGGGTTAAGGGGGCAAAACCGAAGGGTCAAGGGGGAAAAAAATGAGTAATGTGAGCAAAACGGGTTAAGGGGGCAGAAATGAGGGGTGAGGGGGCAAAAATGAGGGGTTAAGGGGGTAAAAATGAGGGGTGGGGGGCAAAAATGAGGGGTTAAAGGGGTAAAAATGAGGGGAGGGCAAAAACAGGGGTCAAAAATGAGGGACAGGGCAAAACCTGGGGCTGGGGGGGCAAAACAAGGGGCTGGGGGGGGGCAAAAGCCCCGTTACCTCCGCCCTCCCGGTCCCGGTCGCCGTTCGAAGAGCGCGGGAGCCGCTCTGCGCACGCGCCCGCCCCGCCTCGCTGGTCCGCGCAGGCGCCGTTGAAAGGAGGGCGGAACCGGAAGCGGCTCTTCAGCAGGGCCCTTCCGGCCGCCTTGGGAGGACTCCTCTCTATGGTCTGGCTAGGCGGTGGGGACCCTTGCAAGGGTCCACCCCCCCATTCCACACCCCCATTTCAGCCTGACCCCCCCATTCCAGCCTGACCCCCCCATTCCTGACCCCCCATTTCACCCCCCCAATTCCTGACCCCCCCATTCCTGACCCCCCATTTCAGCCCGACCCCCCCATTCCCCCCGACCCCCCCATTTCAGCCTGACCTCCCATTTCACCCCCCCTCCTGACCCCCCCATTTCACCCCCCGACCCCCCCATTCCTGACCCCCCCATTCCAGCCTGACCCCCCCATTCCTGACCCCCCCATTCCTGACCCCCCCATTTCAGCCTGACCCCCCCACTTCACCCCCCCGACCCCCCATTTCATCCTGACCCCCCCATTCCTGACCCCCCCCATTCCTGACCCCCCCATTCCTGACCCCCCATTCCAGCCTGACCCCCCCAATTCACCCCCCCTTTCTGAACCCCCCATTCCAGCCTGATCCCCCCACTTCACCCCCCCATTCCTGACCCCCCCATTCCAGCCTGACCCCCCATTCCTGACCCCCCCATTCCAGCCTGACCCCCCCATTTCACCCCCCCATTCCTGACCCCCCCATTCCAGCCTGACCCCCCATTCCCCCCCCCCCACAGACCCCCCCACACTCACTCCCTTCTCCTCTTTATTCTCAGCTGAGAAAGGGGGGGGTCACAGATTGGGGGGGGGGGCATAAATATCCACAACCCCCCCCCACACAAAAGGAGACAGGGAAGGGGGGGGGAACCCCAAATAATGGGATGGGGGGGCTCCCTCTTCCCCCCCCCCGAAAAAAACACACAATTTATTCCTCTTATGTACAAAAATAAAAGCTCTAAACCCCCCCCCCCCCAAAATCCCAAGGCCACGTCGGGGGGGGGGCACCAGCCAACACCCCCCCCCCAATTAATAGGGGGGGGTTAAAACACACTAACTCCCCCCCATTAATTAATTGGGGGGGGCAGAACCTCTTAAACCCCCTCATTAATTAATTGGGGGGGTCAGAACCCCATAACCCCCCCAATTAATTAATTGCAGGGGTCAGAACCCCTTAACCCCCACCCCACTAATTAATGGGGGGGGTTAGAACCCCCTAACTCCCCCCATTAATTAATTGGGGGGGGGTCAGAACCTCCTAACCCCTCCATTAATTAATTGGGGGGGTCAGAACCCCCTAACCCCCCCCCAGCACCATCACACCCCCCCCCTTTTTTGGCTGTGACCCCCCCTTATTGGCTGTGACCCCCCCCTTTTGGCTGTGACCCCCCCCCAATTAAAGGAGGGGGGGCAGCCCCCATGCTACAGTGCAATGTGCAGAAATTGGGGGGACCCCCCCCCAGAAAAAACCCAAAACACCTATTTGGGGGGGGGCTGCCCCCCCCGAACCCCCCCAAACCCCTCAAAGTGGGGGGGGGCACCTCATTATTGCTTCACCTCTAATTTTTTTTTGGGGGGGGAGCCCCCCCTTTATGGCCTGGACCCTCACCCTGTGTGATTGGGGGGGGGGCACCCCCAAAAATTAGTGACACCCCCCCCATGGGGTAATTTGAAGGGGAAAATGGGGGGGGGGGAATTTTTTGGGGGGGGGTCCTTGTGCAAAGCAAGCGGAAGACGTGGGGGGGGCACCTAAAATTGGGGGGGGACACCCCAAAATAAGAGGGGGGGCACCCCAAAATGACCTCAACATGGGGGGGGCACCTTAAAATTAGCCCCCCCCCCGAGATCAATGGCTTTTGGGGGTCAGCAAGGGGTCACCCCCTTTTTTTTGGGGGGGGCCCCCTCTCTCCCCCCCCATTTTTCCACCCTCATTAATTTGGGGGGGGCTCCTCTCTCCCCCCTTTCCCCCCCCATTTTTTTTGGGGGGGCCCCCTCTCTCCCCCCCCATTTTTCCACCCTCATTAATTTGGGGGGGGCTCCTCTCTCCCCCCTTTTTCCCCCCATTTTTTTTGGGGGGGGCTCCTCTCTCCCCTCTTTGCCCCCCCATTTTTTTGGGGGGGGCTCCTCTCTCCCCCCTTCCCCCCCCATTTTTTTTGGGGGGGCTCCTCTCTCCACCCCTTTCCCCCCCATTTTTTTTGGGGGGGGGGGCTCCTCTCCCCCCTTCCATTTATTTTTTCCGGGGGGGGTGTCTCTCTCCCCCCCTTCTTTTTTTCACCCCCCTTTTTTTTTTTTTTTTTGCTCTTTTCACCTTTTTTACCAAAAACCTCAAATAAAAATCTTTGCGCCCCCCCCCAAAAAAAAAAAAAAGAGCCAATTTCCTCTTTCCCCCCAAAAAAAAATAAACCAATTTCTTCTCCCCCCCAAATAATAAAATAAATTAAATAATAAAATAAATTAAATAATAAAATAAATTAAATAATAAAATTAATTAAATAATAAAATAAATTAAATAATAAAATAAATTAAATAATTTCTCCTCCCCCCCCAAAAAAATAAACCAATTTCTTCTCCCCCAAATAATAAAAATAAATTAAATAATAAAATAAATTAAATAATTTCTCTCCCCCCCAAAAAAAATAACCAATTTCTTCTCCCCCCCAAATAATAAAATAAATTAAATAATAAAATAAATTAAATAATAAAATAAATTAAATAATTTCTCCTCCCCCCCAAAAAAATAAACCAATTTCTTCTCCCCCCAAATAATAAAATAAATTAATTAATAAAATAAATTAAATAAGAAAATTAATTAAATAATAAAATAAATTAAATAATAAAATAAATTAAATAATAAAATAAATTAATAATTTCTCCTCCCCCCCCAAAAAAAATAAACCAATTTCTTCTCCCCCCCAAATAATAAAAATAAATTAAATAATTTCTCCTCCCCCCCCCCCAATAAATAAATAAATAAATAAATGAGCGAGCGTCCGAGGAGGTCGGGGGGGTCACCAGCCCCCCCCCGAGGCCCTGGGGGTCCCCGTCGGGGAAGGGGAAGCGGGGCGGGGGGGGCCCCGGGGGGGGCTCGGGGCTGGGGGGGACGCGGCTGAGGTACCAGTCGCGGTTCAGCTCCAGCGTCTCCAGCATCTCCTGGGCCGCCGGCTCCACCAGCTCCCCCCACGTCTCCCACAGCGGCTGCACCACAAAGTCGATGAAACCCACCTGGGGGGGACGCGGCGGGGACGGAGAACGGGGAGAACGGGGGGGAGATGGGGAGATGGAGAACATGGAGGAGATGGAGAACGTGGAGAACGTGGAGAACATGGAGAACGTGGAGAACGTGGAGAACATGGGGAGATGGGGAGATGGAGAACATGGAGAACATGGAGAACACGGAGGAGATGAAGGAGATGGAGAACGTAGGGGAGATGGGGAGATGGAGGAGATGGGGAGATGGAGAACGTGGAGAAGATGGGGAGATGGAGGAGATGAGGGAGATGGAGAACATGGAGAACGTGGAGAACGTGGAGGAGATGAGGAGATGGGGTGATGGAGAACATGGAGAACGTGGAGAACATGGAGAACATGGAGGAGATGAAGGAGATGGAGAACGTAGGGGAGATGGGGAGATGGAGGAGATGGGGAGATGGAGAACGTGGAGAAGATGGGGAGATGGAGGAGATGAGGGAGATGGAGAACATGGAGAACGTGGAGAACATGGAGAACATGGAGAACATGGAGAACGTGGAGGAGATGGGGAGATGGAGAACATGGAGAACATGGAGAACGTGGAGAACGTGGAGAACACAGAGGAGATGAAGGAGATGGAGAACGTAGGGGAGATGGAGGAGATGGGGAGATGGGGAGATGAGGGAGATGGAGAACATGGAGAACGTGGAGAACGTGGAGGAGATGAGGAGATGGGGTGATGGAGAACATGGAGAACGTGGAGAACATGGAGAACACGGAGGAGATGAAGGAGATGGAGAACGTAGGGGAGATGGGGAGATGGAGGAGATGGGGAGATGGAGGAGATGGAGAACGGGGAGGAGATGGGGAGATGGAGGAGATGAGGGAGATGGAGAACGTGGAGAACATGGAGAACGTGGAGAACGTGGAGGAGATGAGGAGATGGGGAGATAGAGAACATGGAGAACGTGGAGAACATGGGGAGATGGGGAGATGGAGGAGATGAGGGAGATGGAGAACATGGAGAACGTGGAGAACATGGAGAACGTGGAGGAGATGAGGAGATGGGGTGATGGAGAACATGGAGAACATGGAGAACACGGAGGAGATGAAGGAGATGGAGAACGTAGGGGAGATGGAGGAGATGAGGGAGATGAGGGAGATGGAGAACGTGGAGAACGTGGAGAACATGGGGAGATGGGGAGATGGAGGAGATGAGGGAGATGGAGAACATGGAGAACATGGAGAACGTGGAGGAGATGAGGAGATGGGGAGATGGAGAACATGGAGAACATGGAGAACGTGGAGAACACGGAGGAGACGAAGGAGATGGAGAACGTAGGGGAGATGGAGGAGATGGAGAACGTAGGGGAGATGGGGAGATGGAGAACATGGAGAACGTGGGGGAGATGGGGAGATGGAGATGGGGAGATGGAGAACATGGAGAACGGGGAGGAGATGGGGAGATGGAGGAGATGAGGGAGATGGAGAACATGGAGAACGTGGAGAACATGGAGAACGTGGAGGAGATGAGGAGATGGGGAGATGGAGAACATGGAGAACGGGGAGAACGGGGAGAACATGGAGATGGAGGAGATGGAGGAGATGGAGAACATGGAGGAGATGGGGGAAGAGGGAGAACATGGAGAACATGGAGGAGATGGGGAGATGGGGGAGATGGAGAACGTGGAGAACATGGAGAACGTGGAGGAGATAAGGAGATGGGGAGATGGAGAGATGGAGAACATGGAGGAGATGGAAAGATGGAGGACGTGGAGAACATGGAGAAGATGGGGGAGATGGAGAACGTGGAGAATATGGAGGAGATGGGGAGATGGAGGAGATGGAGAACGTTGGGGAGATGGAGGAGATGGAGAACGTGGAGGAGATGGGGAGATGGAGGAGATGGGGAGATGGAGGAGATGGAGAACATGGAGGAGATGGGGAGATGGAGGAGATAGGGGAGATGGAGGAGATGGGGGAGATGGGGAGATGGAGAACATGGAGAATGTGGAGGAGATGGGGAGATGGAGAACGTGGAGAACATGGAGAACGTGGAGAATGTGGAGAACGTGGAGAATGTGGAGGAGATGGGGAATGTGGAGAAGATGGGGGAGATGGAGGAGATGGAGAACATGGAGGAGATGGGGGAGATGGAGGAGATGGAGAACATGGAGGAGACGGAGAACATGGAGGAGATGGGGAGATGGAGAACATGGAGAACATGGAGGAGATGGAGAATGTGGAGAACGTGGAGAACGTGGAGGAGATGGGGAGATGGAGGAGATGGAGAACGTGGAGAATGTGGAGAACATGGAGGAGATGGAGAACATGGAGGAGATGGGGAGATGGAGGAGATGGAGAACGTGGAGAATGTGGAGAATATGGAGGAGATGGAGGACGTGGAGAATGTGGAGAACATGGAGGAGATGGAGGAGATGGAGAACGTGGGGGAGATGAGGGAGATGGAGGAGGTGGGGGAGATGGAGAACATAGAGGAGATGGAGAATGTGGAGGAGATGGAGAACATGGAGGAGATGGGGAGATGGAGAATGTGGAGAACGTGGGGGAGATGGAGAACATGGAGGAGATGGGGAGATGGAGAAGATGGAGAACATGGAGGAGATGGAGAACATGGAGGAGATGGGGAGATGGAGAAGATGGAGAACGTGGAGGAGATGGAGAACATGGAGGAGAACATGGAGGAGATGGAAGAGATGGGGAGATGGGGACATGAGGACATGGGGAGATGGAGGAGACTGCTCTCCATCCCCGCGTCCCCAAGAGTCCCCGGGCGCCCCCGTACCTGGGACTTCTCGACGGAGGCGGTGTGCTTGTCGCACATGGGGCTGATCTCCATGCCGCGCTCGCGCTCCCGGTCGCCCTGCCGGAAGAACTCCTCCATGATGCGCTCCGTCCACTGCCGGTACAGCTCCAGGGGCTTGGTGGGGTTGCTCAGGTCGGCGCAATGGACCATGTTCCTCAGAACCTGCTCGGATGCCACTGGCGCCTCAGCCCCAACCCCCCCGAGGTGGCACCTCCTCCTCCTCCTCCTTCTCCATCTCCATCTCTCCTTCTCCTTCTCCATCTCCTTCTCTCCATCTCCTTCTTCTCCATCTCCATCTCCTTCTCTCCTTCTCCTTCTCCTTCTCCATCTCCATCTCCTTCTCCATTTCCATCTCCTTCTCCATCTCCATCTCTCCTTCTCTCCTTCTCCTTCTCCTTCTCCTTCTCCATCTCCTTCTCCATCTCCATCTCTCCTTCTCTCCATCTCCTTCTCCATCTCCTTCTCCATCTTCTTCTCTCCTTCTCCTTCTCTCCATCTCCTTCTCCTTCTCCTTCTCCATCTCCTTCTCCATCTCTCCTTCTCTCCATCTCCGTCTCCTTCTCCATCTCCTTCTCCATCTTCTTCTCTCCTTCTCCTTCTCTCCATCTCCTCCTCCTCCTTCTCCTTCTCCTTCTCCTTCTCCTTCTCCTTCTCCTTCTCCTTCTCCTTCTCCTTCTTCTCCTCCTCCTTCTTCTCCTCCTCCTCTTCCTTCTCCTCCTCCTCCTTCTCTTCCTTCTCCTCCTCCTTCTTCTCCTCCTCTTCCTTCTCCTCCTCCTCCTTCTCTTCCTTCTCCTTCTCTCCTTCTCCACCTCCTTCTCCATCTCCATCTCCTTCCCTTCTTCTCCTTCTCTCCTCCTCCTCCTCCTTCTCTCCATCTCCTTCTCCTTCTTCTCATCCTTCTCCTCCTCCTCCTTCTCCTTCTCTCCTTCTCCATCTCTCCTTCTCCATCTCTCCTTCTCCTTCTCTCCTTCTCCTTCTCTCCTTCTCCTCCTCCTTCTCTCCATCTCCATCTCCATCTCCATCTCCTCCTCCTCCTCCTCCTTCTCTCCATCCCCATCCCCATCTCCATCTCCATCTCCATCTCCACCTCCATCCCCATCACCATCTCCATCTCCACCTCCACCTCCATCTCCATCTCCATCCCCATCTCCATCTCCATCTCCATCCACATCTCCACCTCCATCCCCATCACCATCTCCACCTCCACCTCCATCTCCACCTCCATCTCCATCCCCATCTCTTCCTCCTCCTCCTCCTCACCTGGATCCTGTCCCGGTAGTTGTCCAGGAGCAGAACCCCGGAACTCGTCACCTTCTTGGTCTCCACCATCGTCTTCAGGTCGGCCAAGAGGCTCATGTGCTTCGACATGTCAGTGGCCAAGACCTGGAGAAGACGATGCCGGGAGGGGGACGGACCCTTCACCGGGGGGTGGGACCCATGGCGGGGTTGGGGGGACCCTTCTCGAGGTGGTGGGACCCTTCACAAGGTCATGGAGACCTTCTCGAGGTGGTGGGACCCATCGTGGGGGTGGTGGGACCTTCTCGAGGTGGTGGGACCTTCTCTAGGTGGTGGGACCCTTCATGGGGTTGGGGGACCCTTCTGGAGGTGGTGGGACCCTTCTGGAGGTGGTGGGACCCTTCTTGAGGAGTTGGGACCCTTCAGGAGGTGGTGGGACCCATCATGGGGTGGTGCGACCCTTCAAGAGGTGGTGGGGCCACCATGGTGGTGTTGGTGGCCCCAGGGGGGTGTTGGTGGCCCCATGGATGGGTTTGGTGGCCCCAGAGGGGTGTTGGTGGCCCCATGGATGGGGTTGGTGACCTCAGGGATGATGTTGGTGGCCCCATGGGGGGTTGGTGGCCCCAGGGGGGTGTTGGTGGCTCCATGGGGGGGTTGGTGTCCCCATGGATGATGTTGGTGGCCCCATGGATGGTGTTGGTGGCCCCATGGATGGTGTTGGTGGCCCCAGGGGTGGGTTGGTGGCCCCATGGATGATGTTGGTGGCCCCATGGATGATGTTGGTGGCCCCATAGGTGGGGTTGGTGGCCCCAGGGGGGTGTTGGTGGCCCCATGGATAGGGCTGGTGGCCCCATGGATAGTGTTGGTGGCCCCATGGGGGTGTTGGTGGCCCCACGGGGTGGGTTTGGTAGCCCGGTGGCCACTGACCATGTCGATGACCATCCTGCGCAGGCTCTGCCGCTGCCGCCGCCCGAGACTCTGGAAAATGTCGCAGTTTTCCTCCTGCAGCAGCTTGAAGCCCACGGCCAGGTGGTGGTTCTCCAGCACCGCCTCGTCGTTGTAGAGCAGGGCCAGCTCCGAGTCTGGGGGGACAACAGGTCAGGGACCCCAAAAAACAAGAGGGGACCCCAAAAAAACAAAGAGGAACCCACAAAAACAAAGAGGAACCCACAAAAACCCAAGAGGAGGTGGTGGGACAGGGCTTTGAGAGGTTCTCCAGCACCTCCTCGTCGTTGTAGAGCAGAGCCAGCTCTGAGTCTGGGGGGACAGCAGCCCAGGGACCCCAAAAAACCAAAGAAGAACCCCAAAAAACCAAAGAGGAACCCAAAAAAACCAAGAGGAAAACCTCAAAAACCAAGAGGAAGTGGTGGGACAGGGTTTTGAGAGGTTCTCCAGCACCTCCTCATCATCGTAGAGCAGCTCCAGCCCCAAGTCTGAGGGGACAATGGAGTCAGAGGCCTTCAAACCAAAAGGAGGACCCCGAAACCCAAAGGAGGACCCCAAAAACCCAAGAGGAGAACCTCAAAACCCAAGGGGAGGTGGTGGGACAGGGCTTTGAGAGGTTCTCCAGCATCTCCTCATCATAGTAGAGCAGCTCCAGCCCTAAGTCTGAGGGCTCAGGGACCTCCAAACCCAAGAAGGGACTTCAAAACCTAAAGGAGGACCCCAAAAACCCAAGAGGAGGTGGTGGGACAGGGCTTTGAGAGGTTCTCCAGCACCTCCTTGTCATGGTAGAGCAGCTCCAGCCTCAAGTCTGGAGGGACAGGGGGGTCAGGGACCTCCAAACCCCCGGGGAGGGGAGGGATCTCCATCCTGGGGGACCCCGGGGGACACGGGACTCACTGGTGTTGATGAGGAACTGGTTGGAGACCCCGGGGTGGTCGACGTCATGGATGGCGGCGGCGAAGAGAGCGGCCAAGATCTCCAGGTCAGTGAAGACGGCCTGGAGGGTGGAGACAACCCCCATGGACCCACCACGATGGTTCCTCCAGCCCCATGATGGTTCCACAACCCCATGATGGTTCCTCAACCCCACGAAGGTTCCTCAACCCCACGAAGGTTCCTCAACCCCACAATGGTTCCTCCAACCCCACGATGGCTCCTCCAACCCCACGATGGTTCCTCCAGCCCCATGATGGTTCCTCAACCCCATGAAGGTTCCACAACCCCATGAAGGTTCCACAACCCCATGAAGGTTCCACAACCCCATGAAGGTTCCTCCAACCCCATGAAGTTCCTCAACCCCACGATGGTTCCTCCAACCCCATGATGGTTCCTCCAGCCTCATGAAGGTTCCTCAACCCCACGATGGTTCCTCCAACCCCATGATGGTTCCTCAACCCTGTGAAGGTTCCTCCAACCCCATGATGGTTCCTCAACCCCGTGATGGTTCTACAACCCCACGATGGTTCCTCCAACCCCACGATGGTTCCTCCAACCCCATGATGGTTCCTCAACCCCATGATGGTTCTACAACCCCACGATGGTTCCTCCAACCCCATGATTGTTCCACAACCCCATGATGGTTCCTCAACCTTGTGATGGTTCCACAACCCCGTGATTGTTCCTCCAACCCCATGATGGTCCCTCCAACCCCATGAAGGTCCCTCCAGCCCTGGTGGCCCCGTGGCTCACGTCGAGGGCCGGGGTGGCCAGGAGGACGTGTGTGGACTGGAGGACGTCGGCGGCGTGGAGGCTGTTGTGATAGGCCACCTCGGGGTGGTAGTGGGACTCCAGGGTCCTCGCGTAGGCCAGCAGCGTCGCCTCCGGGATCCGGAACGTCCGCACCAGCTCCCGCTCCTGATCCGGATTAAAGACGATCCGCACTGGAGGGGGCTGAGACCCCCAGAGCTCCTCCAAGGGCTGGATCAGGGAGGTCTCAGCCCCCACCGATCCCGATCTGGGACGTCCACACCAGCTCCGGATCCAGATTAGGGGGGTCAGAGCCCCCCAAGATCCGGATCAGGGAGGTCTCAGCCCCCACCAATCCGGATCTGGGACGTCCACACCAGCTCCGGATCCAGATTAGGGGGGTCAGAGCCCCCCAAGATCCGGATCAGGGAGGTCTCAGCCCCCACCAATCTGGATCTGGGACGTCCACACCAGCTCCTGATCCGGATTAGGGGGGTCAGAGCCCCCCAAGATCCGGATCAGGGAGGTCTCAGCCCCGACCGATCCCGATCTGGGACGTCCACACCAGCTCCTGATCCAGATTAGGGGGGTCAGAGCCCCCCAAGATCCGGATCAGGGAGGTCTCAGCCCCCACCGATCCGGATCTGGGACGTCCACACCAGCTCCTGATCCGGATCCGGATTAGGGGGGTCAGAGCCCCCCAAGATCCGGATCAGGGAGGTCTCAGCCCCCACCGATCCCGATCTGGGACGTCCACACCAGCTCCGGATCCAGATTAGGGGGGTCAGAGCCCCCCAAGATCCGGATCAGGGAGGTCTCAGCCCCCACCAATCCGGATCTGGGACGTCCACACCAGCTCCGGATCCAGATTAGGGGGGTCAGAGCCCCCCAAGATCCGGATCAGGGAGGTCTCAGCCCCCACCAATCTGGATCTGGGACGTCCACACCAGCTCCTGATCCGGATTAGGGGGGTCAGAGCCCCCCAAGATCCGGATCAGGGAGGTCTCAGCCCCGACCGATCCCGATCTGGGACGTCCACACCAGCTCCTGATCCAGATTAGGGGGGTCAGAGCCCCCCAAGATCCGGATCAGGGAGGTCTCAGCCCCCACCGATCCGGATCTGGGACGTCCACACCAGCTCCTGATCCGGATCCGGATTAGGGGGGTCAGAGCCCCCCAAGATCCGGATCAGGGAGGTCTCAGCCCCCACCGATCCCGATCTGGGACGTTCACACCAGCTCCGGATCCGGATTAGAGGGGGTCAGAGGGGTCTGGGGGTGCAGTGTGGGGGGGTCAGGGGGATCTGGGGGTGCAGTAGGAGGGTCGGAGGGGCAGGGAGGGGGGTCAGTGGGTCTGGGGGCATCAGAAGGGTCTGGGGGTGCAGTGGGGGGGTCAGGGTGGATATGTGGGGGGGTCAGAGGGGTCTGGGGGTTCAGCGGGGGGGTCAGTGGGTCTGGGGGTGCAGGGGGTGGCTGGTGGGGTCAGAAGGGTCTGGGCGTGCAGGGGGGGGTTCAGGGTGGATATGGGGGGGTCAGAGGGGTCTGGGGGTGCAGCTGGGGGGTCAGGGGGTCTGGGGGTGCAGGGGGTGTCTGGGGCCATCAGAAGGGTCTGGGGGTGCAGTGGGGGGGTCAGGGTGGATATGGGGGGGTCAGAAGGGTCTGGGGGTGCAGGGGGTGGGGTCAGGGTGGATATGGGGGGGTCAGAGGGGTCTGGGGGTGCAGTGGGGGGGTCAGGGGGTGTCTGGGGGGGTCAGAGGGGTCTGGGGGTTGGTGTGGGGGGTCAGGGTGGATATGGGGGGGTCAGTGGCTCTGGGGGTGCAGTGGGGGGGTCAGGGTGGATATGGGGGGGTCAGAGGGGTCCGGGGGTTGGTGGGGGGGGGGTCAGGGGGATCTGGGGGGGGCCGGGGGGGTTTGGGGGGGGCCCCCCCCACCTGGAAGACGCTGTACATGATGCAGCTGAGCGAGCGCTGGTTCGAGTACTCGGCCACGCGGAAGATGTTCAGCCCCCACTTGTTGAGGTTGTCCAGCTCCTGGGGGGGGGGGGGGGGGGGGGGGCGGGGGGGTGTCAGTAAAGCCTCCCCACCCCCCCTAGACCCCCCCCCCATGACCCCCCCAGACCTTCCCTCCTCACCCTAAGACACACCCCCCTTGACCCCCCCCCCCCCACCGCCTCATCCCAAGGACCCCCCAGATCCCTCCTCCTCACCCTAAGAGCCCCCCCAGACCCCCCCCTTGACCCCTCTCACCCCAAGGACCCCCCTAGACCCCCCCACCTAACCCTAAGACCCCCCCACCTCAGCCTAAGACCCCCCCTTGACCCCCCCTCACCCCAAGGACCATCCTAGACGCCCCCCATGACACCCCCAGATCCCTGCACCTCACCCCCAGGCCCCCCCCCCGTCACCCTAAGACCCCCCCATGACACCCCCAGATCCCCCCTTCTCACCCTAAGACCCCCCCCATGACCCCCCTGTCACCCTAAGACCCCCCCTTGACCCCCCCAGACCCACCCTCCTCACCCTAAGACCCCCCCAGGCCCCCCCGTCACCCTAAGACCCCCCCCGTGACCCCCCTGTCACCCTAAGAACCCCCCTTGACCCCCCCAGGCCCCCCCTCCTCACCCCACGACCCCCCCAGGCCCCTCTCCTCACCCTAAGACCCCCCCACGACACCCTTGTCACCCTAAGACCCCCCCTTGACCCCCCCAGCGCCCCCCTCCTCACCCCAAGACCCCCCTTGACCCCCCAGCGCCCCCCCTCCTCACCCCAACACCCCCCTTGACCCCCCCCAGCACCCCCCCCTCCTCACCCTAAGACCCCCCTTGTCCCCCCAGCGCCCCCCCTCCTCACACCAAGACCCCCCATGACCCCCCCCAGCGCGCCCCCTCCTCACCCTAAGACCCCCTCTTGGCCCCACCAGACCCCCCTCCTCACCCCAACACCCCCCTTGACCCCCCACAGCACCCCCCCCTCCTCACCCTAAGACCCCCCCTTGACCCCCCAGCGCCCCCCCTCCTCACCCCAAGACCCCCCTTGACCCCCCAGCGCCCCCCTCCTCACCCTAAGACCCCCTCTTGGCCCCCCCAGACCCCCCCCTCCTCACCCCAACACCCCCCTTGACCCCCCCAGCGACCCCTCCTCACCCCTAAGACCCCCCCTTGACCCCCCAGTGCCCCCCCCTCCTCACACCAGGACCCCCCCATGACCCCCCCAGACCCCCCTCTCCTCACAGTAAGACCCCCCCTCACCCCAAGAATTGCCCTAGACCCCCCCCATGCCCCCCCCCCTTCAAGACTCCCTAGCCCCCCCAAGGACCCCCCCCCAAGCCCCCCCCCCACCTTGCCCAGCAGCTCCTCGTGGTCGGTGCAGACCCCGAATCGGGGGGGGCTGGTGGCATTGGGGGGGGGCGGGCGGCAGCTTGGGCTGGGGGGGGGGTGGCCCCCCCCGGCGTCGCTCTTTGGGGGGCGGGGGGGCCGGGATCTCCACCTCGTGCTGCTTGTCTTGGGGGGGGGGTGTCAAAAAAATCAGGGATGAGGGACACCCCCCCCCCCAAACTCAGGTCTGCAATAGGTGCTGGGGGGGGTAGATTTGGGGGGGTCCTGGGGGGGTCTTAGGGTGAGGTGGGGGCGCCTGGAGGGTGATGGGGAGAGGAGGGGGTCGGGGGGGGGTCAGGGGGGTCCAGGGGGGCGTCTAGGGGTGCTGGGGGGTGCCTGGGGGAGTCTTAGGGTGAGGGGGGGGTCATGGGAGGGTCCTCGGGGGGGGTCCGGGGGAGTCTTGAGAGTTTGGGGGGGTGCCAGGGTGGGTTTGGGGGTGCTGGGGGGGGATCTGGGGGGTCTGGGGGGGTCACAGGGTGTGCCTGGGGGTGCTAGGGACCCGGGGGGGGTCTAGGGGGGGTCCCAGGGGTCCAGGGACAGGATTTGGGGGTGCTGGGGGGGGTTGGGGGGACAGGGGGTTCCCAGGGGTCCAGGGGTGGTGTGGGGGTGCCGGGGGGGGGGGGTGTCCAGGGTGAGTTTGGGGTGCCGGGTGGGTCCAGGGGTCCAGGGATGGAATCTAGGGGTGCTGGGGGGGGGGGGTCCCAGGTTGTGTTTGGGGGTACTGGGAGGGTCTCGGGGTGGGTTTTGAGGTGCCGTGGGGGGGTTCCAGGGTGGGTTTGGGGGTCCCAGGGTGGATTTGAGGGTCCTGAGTGGGTCTCGGGGTAGGTTTAGGGTGCTGGGGAGGGGTCCCAGGATGGGTCTGGGGGTGCAAGGGGCTTCCAGGGGTCCGGGGTGAGTTTAGGGGTCCCAGGGGGGTTCCGGGGTGGGTTTGGAGGTGCTAGGGGGGGTCCCAGGGTAGGTTTAGGGGTGCCGGAGGCAGCCCAGGATGGGTTTGGGGGGCTGGGGGGGTCCCAGGTGTCCCAGCTGGGTTTGGGGGTGCCAGGGGGGTCCTAGTTGTCCAGGGTGGGTTTGGGGGTGCCAGGAGGGGTCCCAGTTGTCCAGGGTGGGTTTGGGGGTGCCGGGGGGGGGTCCCAGGATGGGTTTGAGGGGGGCTGGGGAGGGTCCCAGGTGTCCAGGGTGGGTTTGGGGGTGCCGGGGGGGGATCCCAGTTGTCCAGGGTGGGTTTAGGGGTGCCGGGGGGGTCCCAGGACGGGTTTGGCGGGGCTGGGGGGGGTCCCAGTCGTCCAGGATGGGTTTGGGGGTGCCGGGGGGGGGTCCCAGCTGTCCAGGGTGGGTTTGGGGGTGCCGGGGGGGGGTCCCAGGATGGGTTTTTGAGGGGGGCTGGGGAGGGTCCCAGGTGTCCAGGGTGGTGTTTGGGGGTGCCAGGGGGGGGTCCCAGGATGGGTTTGGGGGGTGCTGGGGAGGGTCCCAGTTGTCCAGGGTGGGTTTGGGGGGTGCCAGGGGGGGTCCCAGGATGGGTTTGGGGGTGCTGGGGAGGGTCCCAGTTGTCCAGGTGGGTTTGGGGGTGCCGGGGGGGTCCCAGGGTAGGTTTAAGGGGTGCCGGGGGCAGCCCAGGGTGGGTTTTGGGGGGTGCTGGGGAGGGTCCCAGTTGTCCAGGGTGGGTTTGGGGGGTGCCAGGAGGGGATCCCAGGATGGGTTGGGGGTGCCGGGGGGGTCCCAGCTGTCCAGGGTGGGGTTTGGGGGTGCCAGGGGGGACCCAGGATAGGGCTGGGGGGGGTGCCAGCTGTCCAGAGTGGCTCTAGGGGTGCCGGGGGTGTCCCAGGATGGATCTGGGGGGGCTGGGGGGGTCCCAGGCATCCCAGAGTGGGTTTGGGGGTGCCAGGGGGGGGTCCCAGGTGTCCAGGGTGGGTTTGGGGGTGCCAGGGGTGTGTTTTGGGGTGCGGGGGGGGGGGGTCTCACCGAGGAAGGTGCTGGCGATGTACTCGGACACCTGCCCCCCCGAGCGGCTCATCTCGGACAGGTGGCTCAGCTCCCGGTTCAGCATCCGCTTGAACTGGGGGGGACCCCAAGATCGTGACCCCCCCAAATCCACCCCCCAAACCTCCAGGGACCCCAAATCCAGCCCCTCCCCATCTGAGACCCCCCCAAATCCACCCCCCTAAATCCCCAGGGACCCCAAATCCAGCCCCTCCTCATCTGAGACCCCCCCAAATCCACCCCCCAAACCTCCAGGGACCCCAAATCCAGCCCCCCCCCATCCAAGACCCCCCCCAAATCCACCCCTCAAACCTCCAGGGACCCAATCCAGCCCTCCCCATCTGAGATCCCCCCAAATCCACCCCCCAAACCTCCAGGGACCCCAAATCCAGCCCTCCCATCTGAGATCCCCCCCAAATCCACCCCCAAACCTCCAGGGACCCCAAATCCAACCCCTCCCCATCTGAGATCCCCCCCAAATCCACCCCTAAACCTCCAGGGACCCCAAAACCAACCCCTCCTCATCCGAGACCCCCCCAAATCCACCCCCCCAAACCTCCAGTGACCCAAATCCAGCCCCTCCCCATCCGAGATCCCCCAATCCACCCCCCAAACCTCCAGTGACCCCAAATCCAGCCCCTCCCCATCCGAGACCCCCCCAAATCCACCCCCAAACCTCCAGGGACCCCAAATCCAGCCCCTCCCCATCTGAGATCCCCCCAAATCCACCCCCTAATCCCCAGGGACCCAAATCCAGCCCCCCCGCATCTGAGACCCCCCCAAATCCACCCTCCAAACCTCAGGGACCCCAAATCCAGCCCCCCCGCATCTGAGACCCCCCCAAATCCACCCCCCAAACCTCCAGGGACCCCAAATCCAGCCCCTCCCCATCCGAGACCCCCCCAAATCCACCCCCCAAACCTCCAGGGACCCCAAATCCAGCCCCTCCCCATCTGAGACCCCCCCAAATCCACCCCCTAAATCCCCAGGGACCCCAAATCCAGCCCCTCCCCACTGAGACCCCCCCAAATCCACCCCCCAAACCTCCAGGGACCCCAAATCCAGCCCCTCCCCATCTGAGATCCCCCCAAATCCACCCCCAAAACCTCCAGGGACCCCAAATCCAGCCCCTCCCCATCTGAGATCCCCCCAAATCCACCCCCAAACCTCCAGGGACCCCAATCCAGCCCCTCCCCATCTGAGATCCCCCCCAAATCCACCCCCCAAACCTCCAGGACCCCAAATCCAGCCCCTCCCCATCTGAGATCCCCGCCAAATCCACCCCCAAACCTCCAGGGACCCCAAATCCAGCCCCTCCCCATCCGAGACCC